>NC_141821.1:297500-372500 GCF_982586985.1 Callionymus lyra | reverse complement strand
GTGATAAAGTTATAGTTAACTAATATGTAGTGATCAAGTTATAGTTAACTAATATGTAGTGATCAAGTTATAGTTAACTAATATGTATTGATCAAGTTATAGTTACTAACATGTATTGATCAAGTTATAGTTAACTAACATGTAGTGATCAAGTTATAGTTAACTAACATGTAGTGATCAAGTTATAGTTAACTAATATGTATTGATCAAGTTATAGTTAACTAATATGTAGTGATCAAGTTATAGTTAACTAATATGTATTGATCAAGTTATAGTTAACTAATATGTAGTGAACAAGTTATAGTTAACTAATATGTATTGATCAAGTTATAGTTACTAACATGTATTGATCAAGTTATAGTTAACTAACATGTAGTGATCAAGTTATAGTTAACTAACATGTAGTGATCAAGTTATAGTTACAAACATGTAGTGATCAAGTTATAGTTAACTAACATGTAGTGATCAAGTTATAGTTAACTAATATGTATTGATCAAGTTATAGTTACTAACATGTAGTGATCAAGTTATAGTTAACTAATATGTAGTGATCAAGTTATAGTTAACTAATATGTAGTGATCAAGTTATAGTTACAAACATGTAGTGATCAAGTTATAGTTAACTAACATGTAGTGATCAAGTTATAGTTAACTAATATGTATTGATCAAGTTATAGTTACTAACATGTAGTGATCAAGTTATAGTTAACTAACATGTAGTGATCAAGTTATAGTTAACTCACATGTAGTGATCAAGTTATAGTTAACTAACATGTATTGATCAAGTTATAGTTAACTAACATGTAGTGATCAAGTTATAGTTAACTAACATGTATTGATCAAGTTATAGTTAACTCACATGTAGTGATCAAGTTATAGTTAACTAACATGTATTGATCAAGTTATAGTTAACTAACATTTAGTGATCAAGTTATAGTTAACTAACATGTAGTGATCAAGTTATAGTTAACTCACATGTATTGATCAAGTTATAGTTAACTAACATGTAGTGATCAAGTTATAGTTAACTCACATGTAGTGATCAAGTTATAGTTAACTAATATGTAGTGATCAAGTTATAGTTAACTAATATGTATTGATCAAGTTATAGTTACTAACATGTATTGATCAAGTTATAGTTAACTAACATGTAGTGATCAAGTTATAGTTAACTAACATGTAGTGATCAAGTTATAGTTAACTAATATGTATTGATCAAGTTATAGTTAACTAATATGTAGTGATCAAGTTATAGTTAACTAATATGTATTGATCAAGTTATAGTTAACTAATATGTAGTGATCAAGTTATAGTTAACTAATATGTATTGATCAAGTTATAGTTAACTAATATGTATTGATCAAGTTATAGTTAACTAATATGTAGTGATCAAGTTATAGTTAACTAATATGTATTGATCAAGTTATAGTTAACTAATATGTATTGATCAAGTTATAGTTAACTAATATGTAGTGATAAAGTTATAGTTAACTAATATGTAGTGATCAAGTTATAGTTAACTAATATGTAGTGATCAAGTTATAGTTAACTAATATGTATTGATCAAGTTATAGTTACTAACATGTATTGATCAAGTTATAGTTAACTAACATGTAGTGATCAAGTTATAGTTAACTAACATGTAGTGATCAAGTTATAGTTAACTAATATGTATTGATCAAGTTATAGTTAACTAATATGTAGTGATCAAGTTATAGTTAACTAATATGTATTGATCAAGTTATAGTTAACTAATATGTAGTGAACAAGTTATAGTTAACTAATATGTATTGATCAAGTCATAGTTACTAACATGTATTGATCAAGTTATAGTTAACTAACATGTAGTGATCAAGTTATAGTTAACTAACATGTAGTGATCAAGTTATAGTTACAAACATGTAGTGATCAAGTTATAGTTAACTAACATGTAGTGATCAAGTTATAGTTAACTAATATGTATTGATCAAGTTATAGTTACTAACATGTAGTGATCAAGTTATAGTTAACTAATATGTAGTGATCAAGTTATAGTTAACTAATATGTAGTGATCAAGTTATAGTTACAAACATGTAGTGATCAAGTTATAGTTAACTAACATGTAGTGATCAAGTTATAGTTAACTAATATGTATTGATCAAGTTATAGTTACTAACATGTAGTGATCAAGTTATAGTTAACTAATATGTAGTGATCAAGTTATAGTTACAAACATGTAGTGATCAAGTTATAGTTAACTAACATGTAGTGATCAAGTTATAGTTAACTAATATGTATTGATCAAGTTATAGTTAACTAATATGTAGTGATCAAGTTATAGTTAACTAATATGTATTGATCAAGTTATAGTTAACTAATATGTAGTGATCAAGTTATAGTTAACTAATATGTATTGATCAAGTTATAGTTAACTAATATGTAGTGATCAAGTTATAGTTACAAACATGTAGTGATCAAGTTATAGTTACTAACATGTAGTGATCAAGTTATAGTTACTAACATGTAGTGATCAAGTTATTGTGAGGAAACGGAGTGTTTCGCCTGATGGTGACTGATTCACTCTCTGCAATCAGGTGTGACGAGGCTATATCTGCCCTGAGACCCCAGTTCACTCTGAGTGCCCTCTGAGTTAGAAAAAAATAATCATGTTTCTTGTCTTTCGTTCAGCTGCTTGGAAGCAGTGGTTTGGTTCTCACTTTAGTTTTGGTTATTAAAAGGTAGGCTTGTGCTTTTTGTTTTCTCCCCTCCCCTGTAGTCGCTTGTGCGATTTTGTGGTTATCCCTCCGGGGATAACTTTAAGACACCCCTGGGTCCGCACCTGTGCCCCAAACCTCCCTTTCCCCCACACCAAGTGTTACAGAATGAGCAGCCCAATGGAGGGCACAGCGGGCCCCACTAGTGCTGCTGGGAACAGTTTAGAGGTCCATAGACAGGCAATTTCAGCTCAAGGAGTCCTATTGGACTCACACGATCAAACGCTACGCGCCATTGTGGAGCAACAGGCCTCGCAGGACTGCATGCTGCGGGAGATACTGGCCCGTTTACAGCCACCTGGGCCAACCCTCGCCCAAGCACCTCCAGTTCCACCCCATGACCCTTTTGTAGTCCAGGAGACCAAGCTGGCAACCCCAGTCCGCTATGACGGGCATCCAGGGAGGTGTAAGGGATTTATAACCCAATGCAGTTTAGTGTTTGAGTTACGACCCTCTATGTTTAGCACAGACCGAGCCTGGGTCGCATATATAATATCCCTTCTTTCAGACAAGCCCCTTGCATGGGCTACAGCCTTGTGGGATAAACAGACACCGGTCTGCGCTGACTCTGCTCTCTTCATGGCAGAGATGAGGCAGGTGTTCGACCATGATGTAAGTGACCACAAAGCTGCCAAACGCCTCCTTAGGTTACGTCAGGGCTCTTCAAGCGTTGCAGAATTTTCAATTCCATTCCGAACTTTAGCTACGGAGTCAGGTTGGAACAGGGAGGCTCTAGTGACCACTTTTGGTAATGCCTTATCTGAGAGGGTTAAGGATGAGCTAGCTTCCCGTGAGGTTCCGGATTCACTTGAGGATTTAATCTCATTAGAATTGACAACAGAATTCGTGAGCGCAACAGGGAGAGAAAACAGGGGTACCCCCGCCCAATGTCTGAGGAGTCCAGCATCTCTTGTGAAACAACTAACTTGCCTAAGGGGCCCCTTAGCAGTGATGATCATGAACCCATGCAGACGGCTTACCTCTGCGGAGAGACAGAGACGTATGAGCAGTGGAGCTTGTCTATACTGTGGCAGGGGAGGTCACTTCATTCGCCAGTGCCCCTCAATGCAAAAACCCGGTATGCAGGGAAACGAGTAGACTCTGAAGACCGTGGGGAGGTCTCGCCAAGTCATAATATTTCCCCTTGTGTGGATAATCACACTTACTTGCCCTTTGAGTTATTTTGGGATGGAGACTGGCGCACTTTTTCGGCATTTGTTGACTCAGGAGCAGCAGGTAGTTTTATGGACTCAACCCTGGCCCGTAATCTCAATCTACCAATGTTTGATCTTCCTTGTCCACTTGCAATCACCGCAGTGGATGGGCGACCGTTGGGTAGGGGTAGGGTTGAGAAGGTCACCTGCCCGATTTGCATTTGCATTGGCAATCACACGGAAGCGATTAAGTTTTTTCTTATTGATACACCTCAGTTACCCCTCATTCTGGGACACCCATGGCTCAAGGAACACAACCCCCACATCAATTGGAGGGCGGGGCAGGTGCTGAGCTGGGGCCCAGACTGTGCTTCTCACATGAGGGACTCAGACTTGGTGCGACTCCAACCTTTGGGCCTGGGGCCTCCTGCTGCTACCCCCAGTGTTCCCCTGACTCTTTGGGCTCTTGAGCCCGTGACTTCTTCCGACTCTTCGTCTTCTGTGTCTAATCTTCCCAGTGGGGTTCCGGCAGAGTATGTTGAACTTAGTGAGGTCTTCAGTAAACGGAAGGCTTCCACCCTTCCTCCGCATAGGCCGTATGATTGTTCCATCGATCTCCTCCCAGGCACTACGCCCCCCAGGGGCCGCCTGTATTCGTTATCACAACCTGAAACATCAGCTATGGCGGGCTATATTGATGAGGCTTTAGCTGCAGGTTTCATTCGCCCCTCTATATCTCCAGCTGGAGCCGGGTTTTTCTTTGTGGGGAAGAAAGATGGGGGGCTTAGACCCTGCATTGATTACAGGGGCCTAAATAGCATCACCGTTAAAAATCGCTACCCACTCCCTCTCATGTCCACAGCATTTGAACAACTTCAGGGTGCATCGTTTTTTACCAAGTTGGACCTTAGGAATGCCTATAATCTGGTGCGCATACGAGAGGGAGATGAGTGGAAAACGGCGTTCAACACTTCACGGGGGCACTATGAATATCTGCTCATGCCCTTTGGACTTTCGAATGCTCCCGCAGTTTTCCAGGCGTTGGTCAATGATGTCCTCAGGGAGATGCTTGAACATTTTGTCTATGTGTATTTGGATGACATTTTGATTTTTTCAAAGTCCTATCTGGAGCATGTGTCTCATGTTAAGAGGGTTCTCCAGAGGTTGTTGGAGCACCAACTCTTTGTCAAGGCGGAGAAATGTGTCTTCCATGCCCCCACAGTCAAGTTTCTGGGGTACATTGTGGAGCAGGGCAGTGTCAGAATGGACCCAAGCAAGGTCAAAGCGGTGCAAGATTGGCCTCAACCTGACTCTGTCAGACAAGTTCAGCGCTTTTTGGGGTTCGCTAATTTTTATCGACGCTTCATTAGGGGCTTTAGCTCGATTGCTGCTCCTATTTCAGCCCTGGTAAAGGGCCCTCCTTCACGATTTCATTGGTCTCCAGGGGCTGAGAAGGCATTTACGGAACTTAAGACAAAGTTTACCACTGCACCGGTCCTGATTCACCCAGACCCCTCCATACCATTTGTTGTCGAGGTGGATGCCTCAGATGTGGGAGTGGGGGCGGTTTTGTCCCAAAGCTCTCCTAAGGACAAAAAGCTCCACCCTTGTGCATTCTTCTCTCGGCGTCTTCTACCAGCCGAGAGAAATTACGATGTGGGAAACAAGGAGCTGCTGGCCGTGAAGTTGGCTCTGGAGGAGTGGCGCCATTGGCTTGAAGGTTCCGAGCATCCGTTTCAGGTCTGGACAGACCATAAGAATCTGGCATATATCCAGCAGGCCAAGCGCTTAAATCCTCGCCAAGCTCGCTGGGCCCTGTTTTTCAACAGGTTTGATTTCAATATTTCATACCGTCCAGGTTGGAAGAATCTGAAGCCGGATGCCCTCGACGATATGAGTGTTCAGGTCGTGACAGTTCTCCAGAGCCCATTGTGCCCCTCACTCGCATCCTTGCCCCAATCACCTGGTAGATTGACACAGTGGTTCAGGGGGCTCAACAGCAGGAGCCCGACCCAGGAGGGGGGCCCCCAGGTTGTCGGTATGTTCCAGCAGGAGTGCGACCACAAGTTCTTCAGTGGGGTCACTCTTCACGCCTCACCAATCACCCTGGTGTTCATCGCACTATGGGTTTTCTCAAACAGAGATTCTGGTGCCCGGGATGGCGAGAGATGTGAGCGAGTTTGTGGCGGCTTGCATCATATGTGCCCAAAACAAGACGTCACATCAGCCGCCTGCCGGTCTGCTGCAGTCCTTACCTGTCCTGTAACACCCTTGGTCTCATGTGGCCCTGGATTTTATTACAGGACTACCCTCATCGAAAGGGTTCACTATAGTTACAAACATGTAGTGATCAAGTTATAGTTACTAACATGTAGTGATCAAGTTATAGTTACTAACATGTAGTGATCAAGTTATAGTTACTAACATGTATTGATCAAGTTATAGTTACTAACATGTAGTGATCAAGTTATAGTTACTAACATGTATTGATCAAGTTATAGTTACTAACATGTATTGATCAAGTTATAGTTACTAACATGTAGTGATCAAGTTATAGTTACTAACATGTATTGATCAAGTTATAGTTACTAACATGTAGTGATCAAGTTATAGTTACTAACATGTATTGATCAAGTTATAGTTACTAACATGTATTGATCAAGTTATAGTTACAAACATGTAGTGATCAAGTTATAGTTACAAACATGTAGTGATGAAGTTATAGTTAACTAACATGAATTGATCAAGTTATAGTTAACTCACATGTAGTGATCAAGTTATAGTTACAAACATGTAGTGATCAAGTTATAGTTACTAACATGTATTGATCAAGTTATAGTTACTAACATGTAGTGATCAAGTTATAGTTACTAACATGTAGTGATCAAGTTATAGTTAACTCACATGTATTGATCAAGTTATAGTTACTAACATGTAGTGATCAAGTTATAGTAACAAACATGTAGTGATCAAGTTATAGTTAACTCACATGTATTGATCAAGTTATAGTTACTAACATGTAGTGATCAAGTTATAGTTACTAACATGTAGTGATCAAGTTATAGTTACTAACATGTAGTGATCAAGTTATAGTTACTAACATGTAGTGATCAAGTTATAGTTAACTCACATGTAGTGATCAAGTTATAGTTACTAACATGTATTGATCAAGTTATAGTTACTAACATGTATTGATTAAGTTATAGTTACTAACATGTAGTGATCAAGTTATAGTTACTAACATGTATTGATTAAGTTATAGTTACTAACATGTAGTGATCAAGTTATAGTTACTAACATGTAGTGATCAAGTTATAGTTACTAACATGTAGTGATCAAGTTATAGTTACTAACATGTATTGATCAAGTTATAGTTAACTCACATGTAGTGATCAAGTTATAGTTACTAACATGTAGTGATCAAGTTATAGTTACTAACATGTAGTGATCAAGTTATAGTTACTAACATGTAGTGATCAAGTTATAGTTACTAACATGTAGTGATCAAGTTATAGTTACTAACATGTATTGATCAAGTTATAGTTAACTCACATGTAGTGATCAAGTTATAGTTACTAACATGTAGTGATCAAGTTATAGTTACTAACATGTAGTGATCAAGTTATAGTTACTAACATGTATTGATCAAGTTATAGTTACTAACATGTAGTGATCAAGTTATAGTTACTAACATGTAGTGATCAAGTTATAGTTACTAACATGTAGTGATCAAGTTATAGTTACTAACATGTAGTGATCAAGTTATAGTTACTAACATGTAGTGATCAAGTTATAGTTACTAACATGTAGTGATCAAGTTATAGTTACTAACATGTAGTGATCAAGTTATAGTTACTAACATGTAGTGATCAAGTTATAGTTACAAACATGTAGTGATGAAGTTATAGTTAACTAACATGAATTGATCAAGTTATAGTTAACTCACATGTAGTGATCAAGTTATAGTTACAAACATGTAGTGATCAAGTTATAGTTACTAACATGTATTGATCAAGTTATAGTTAACTCACATGTAGTGATCAAGTTATAGTTAACTCACATGGAGTGATCAAGTTATAGTTACAAACATGTAGTGATGAAGTTATAGTTACTAACATGTATTGATCAAGTTATAGTTAACTCACATGTAGTGATCAAGTTATAGTTAACTCACATGGAGTGATCAAGTTATAGTTACAAACATGTAGTGATGAAGTTATAGTTACTAACATGTATTGATCAAGTTATAGTTACAAACATGTAGTGATGAAGTTATAGTTAACTAACATGTATTGATCAAGTTATAGTTAACTCACATGTAGTGATCAAGTTATAGTTAACAAACATGTATTGATCAAGTTATAGTTAACTCACATGTAGTGATCAAGTTATAGTTAACTCACATGGAGTGATGAAGTTATAGTTACTAACATGTATTGATCAAGTTATAGTTAACTCACATGTAGTGATCAAGTTATAGTTAACTAATATGTAGTGATCAAGTTATAGTTAACTAATATGTAGTGATCAAGTTATAGTTAACTCACATGTATTGATCAAGTTATAGTTAACTCACATGTAGTGATCAAGTTATAGTTAACTCACATGTAGTGATCAAGTTATAGTTACAAACATGTAGTGATCAAGTTATAGTTACTAACATGTAGTGATCAAGTTATAGTTAACTAATATGTAGTGATCAAGTTATAGTTAACTAATATGTAGTGATCAAGTTATAGTTAACTAATATGTAGTGATCAAGTTATAGTTAACTCACATGTATTGATCAAGTTATAGTTAACTCACATGTAGTGATCAAGTTATAGTTACTAACATGTAGTGATCAAGTTATAGTTAACTAACATGTATTGATCAAGTTATAGTTAACTCACATGTAGTGATCAAGTTATAGTTAACTCACATGTAGTGATCAAGTTATAGTTACTAACATGTATTAATCAAGTTATAGTTAACTCACATGTATTGATCAAGTTATAGTTAACTCACATGTAGTGATCAAGTTATAGTTACTAACATGTAGTGATCAAGTTATAGTTAACTCACATGTAGTGATCAAGTTATAGTTACTAACATGTATTAATCAAGTTATAGTTAACTCACATGTAGTGATCAAGTTATAGTTAACTCACATGTAGTGATCAAGTTATAGTTACTAACATGTAGTGATCAAGTTATAGTTAACTCACATGTAGTGATCAAGTTATAGTTACTAACATGTATTAATCAAGTTATAGTTAACTCACATGTATTGATCAAGTTATAGTTAACTCACATGTAGTGATCAAGTTATAGTTACTAACATGTAGTGATCAAGTTATAGTTACTAACATGTATTAATCAAGTTATAGTTAACTCACATGTAGTGATCAAGTTATAGTTACTAACATGTATTAATCAAGTTATAGTTAACTCACATGTAGTGATCAAGTTATAGTTACTAACATGTAGTGATCAAGTTATAGTTAACTCACATGTATTGATCAAGTTATAGTTAACTCACATGTATTGATCAAGTTATAGTTAACTCACATGTATTGATCAAGTTATAGTTACTAACATGTATTGATCAAGTTATAGTTAACTCACATGTATTGATCAAGTTATAGTTAACTCCCATGTAGTGATCAAGTTATAGTTACAAACATGTAGTGATCAAGTTATAGTTAACTCACATGTAGTGATCAAGTTATAGTTAACTCACATGTATTGATCAAGTTATAGTAACAAACATGAATTGATCAAGTTATAGTTAACTCACATGTATTGATCAAGTTATAGTTACAAACATGTATTGATCAAGTTATAGTTACAAACATGTATTAATCAAGTTATAGTTAACTCACATGTATTGATCAAGTTATAGTTAACTCACATGTATTGATCAAGTTATAGTTACAAACATGTATTGATCAAGTTATAGTTAACTCACATGTAGTGATCAAGTTATAGTTACAAACATGTATTGATCAAGTTATAGTTAACTCACATGTATTGATCAAGTTATAGTTAACTCACATGTATTGATCAAGTTATAGTTACAAACATGTATTGATCAAGTTATAGTTAACTCACATGTAGTGATCAAGTTATAGTTACTAACATGTATTGATCAAGTTATAGTTACAAACATGAATTGATCAAGTTATAGTTACTAACATGTAGTGATCAAGTTATAGTTACTAACATGTAGTGATCAAGTTATAGTTACTAACATGTATTGATCAAGTTATAGTTAACTCACATGTATTGATCAAGTTATAGTTACAAACATGTATTGATCAAGTTATAGTTAACTCACATGTATTGATCAAGTTATAGTTAACTAACATGTAGTGATCAAGTTATAGTTAACTCACATGTATTGATCAAGTTATAGTTACAAACATGTATTGATCAAGTTATAGTTAACTCACATGTATTGATCAAGTTATAGTTAACTCACATGTAGTGATCAAGTTATAGTTAACTCACATGTATTGATCAAGTTATAGTTAACTCACATGTATTGATCAAGTTATAGTTACAAACATGTATTGATCAAGTTATAGTTAACTCACATGTAGTGATCAAGTTATAGTTAACTCACATGTAGTGATCAAGTTAAAGTTAACTCACATGTATTGATCAAGTTATAGTTAACTCACATGTAGTGATCAAGTTATAGTTAACTCACATGTATTGATCAAGTTATAGTTAACTCACATGTAGTGATCAAGTTATAGTTAACTCACATGTATTGATCAAGTTATAGTTAACTCACATGTATTGATCAAGTTATAGTTACAAACATGAATTGATCAAGTTATAGTTAACTCACATGTATTGATCAAGTTATAGTTAACTTACATGTAGTGATCAAGTTATAGTTACAAACATGTAGTGATCAAGTTATAGTTAACTCACATGTATTGATCAAGTTATAGTTACAAACATGTAGTGATCAAGTTATAGTTAACTTACATGAATTGATCAAGTTATAGTTAACTCACATGTATTGATCAAGTTATAGTTAACTCACATGTAGTGATCAAGTTATAGTTACAAACATGTATTGATCAAGTTAAAGTTACTAACATGTATTGATCAAGTTATAGTTACAAACATGTATTGATCAAATTATATTTAACTCACATGTATTGATCAAGTTATAGTTAACTCACATGTATTGATCAAGTTATAGTTAACTCACATATATTGATCAAGTTATAGTTAACTCACATGTAGTGATCAAGTTATAGTTACAAACATGTATTGATCAAGTTATAGTTACAAACATGTATTGATCAAGTTATAGTTACAAACATGTAATGATCAAGTTATAGTTACAAACATGTATTGATCAAGTTATAGTTAACTAACATGTAATGATCAAGTTATAGTTACAAACATGTATTGATCAAGTTATAGTTAACTAACATGTAATGATCAAGTTATAGTTACAAACATGTATTGATCAAGTTATAGTTAACTAACATGTAATGATCAAGTTATAGTTAACTCAAATGTATTGATCAAGTTATAGTTAACTAACATGTAGTGATCAAGTTATAGTTAACTCACATGTATTGATCAAGTTATAGTTAACTCACATGTATTGATCAAGTTATATTTAACTCACATGTATTGATCAAGTTATAGTTAACTCACATGTATTGATCAAGTTATAGTTAACTCACATGTATTGATCAAGTTATAGTTAACTCACATGTATTGATCAAGTTATAGTTAACTCACATGTAGTGATCAAGTTATAGTTAACTCACATGTAGTGATCAAGTTATAGTTAACTCACATGTATTGATCAAGTTATAGTTAACTCACATGTATTGATCAAGTTATAGTTAACTCACATGTAGTGATCAAGTTATAGTTAACTCACATGTATTGATCAAGTTATAGTTAACTCACATGTATTGATCAAGTTATAGTTAACTCACATGTATTGATCAAGTTATAGTTAACTCACATGTATTGATCAAGTTATAGTTACAAACATGTATTGATCAAGTTATAGTTAACTAATATGTAGTGATCAAGTTATAGTTAACTCACATGTAGTGATCAAGTTATAGTTAACTCACATGTAGTGATCAAGTTATAGTTAACTCACATGTATTGATCAAGTTATAGTTAACTCACATGTATTGATCAAGTTATAGTTACAAACATGTATTGATCAAGTTATAGTTAACTCACATGTAGTGATCAAGTTATAGTTAACTCACATGTAGTGATCAAGTTATAGTTAACTCACATGTAGTGATCAAGTTATAGTTAACTCACATGTATTGATCAAGTTATAGTTAACTCACATGTATTGATCAAGTTATAGTTACAAACATGAATTGATCAAGTTATAGTTAACTCACATGTATTGATCAAGTTATAGTTACAAACATGTAGTGATCAAGTTATAGTTAACTCACATGTATTGATCAAGTTATAGTTAACTCACATGTATTGATCAAGTTATAGTTACAAACATGTAGTGATCAAGTTATAGTTACTAACATGTATTGATCAAGTTATAGTTAACTCACATGTATTGATCAAGTTATAGTTACAAACATGTAGTGATCAAGTTATAGTTACTAACATGTAGTGATCAAGTTATAGTTAACTCACATGTATTGATCAAGTTATAGTTACAAACATGTAGTGATCAAGTTATAGTTACAAACATGTATTGATCAAATTATATTTAACTCACATGTATTGATCAAGTTATAGTTTACTCACATGTATTGATCAAGTTATAGTTACAAACATGTATTGATCAAGTTATAGTTACAAACATGTAGTGATCAAGTTATAGTTTACTCACATGTATTGATCAAGTTATAGTTTACTCACATGTATTGATCAAGTTATAGTTAACTCACATGTATTGATCAAATTATATTTAACTCACATGTATTGATCAAGTTATAGTTTACTCACATGTATTGATCAAGTTATAGTTAACTCACATGTATTGATCAAATTATATTTAACTCACATGTATTGATCAAGTTATAGTTAACTCACATGTATTGATCAAGTTATAGTTACAAACATGTATTGATCAAGTTATAGTTAACTCACATGTATTGATCAAGTTATAGTTACAAACATGTATTGATCAAGTTATAGTTAACTCACATGTATTGATCAAGTTATAGTTAACTCACATGTAGTGATCAAGTTATAGTTAACTCACATGTATTGATCAAGTTATAGTTAACTCACAGGTATTGATCAAGTTATAGTTACAAACATGTTTTGATGAAGTTATAGTTACAAACATGTATTGATCAAGTTATAGTTACAAACATGTATTGATCAAGTTATAGTTACAAACATGTAGTGATCAAGTTATAGTTAACTCACATGTATTGATCAAGTTATAGTTAACTCACATGTAGTGATCAAGTTATAGTTAACTAACATGTAATGATCAAGTTATAGTTAACTCACATGTAGTGATCAAGTTATAGTTAACTCACATGTATTGATCAAGTTATAGTTACAAACATGTATTGATCAAGTTATAGTTACAAACATGTATTGATCAAGTTATAGTTAACTCACATGTATTGATCAAGTTATAGTTACAAACATGTATTGATCAAGTTATAGTTAACTCACATGTATTGATCAAGTTATAGTTAACTCACATGTATTGATCAAGTTATAGTTACAAACATGTATTGATCAAGTTATAGTTACAAACATGTATTGATCAAGTTATAGTTAACTAACATGTAATGATCAAGTTATAGTTAACTCACATGTATTGATCAAGTTATAGTTAACTCACATGTATTGATCAAGTTATAGTTACAAACATGTATTGATCAAGTTATAGTTACAAACATGTATTGATCAAATTATATTTAACTCACATGTATTGATCAAGTTATAGTTAACTCACATGTATTGATCAAGTTATAGTTACAAACATGTATTGATCAAGTTATAGTTACTAACATGTATTGATCAAGTTATAGTTACAAACATGTATTGATCAAATTATATTTAACTCACATGTATTGATCAAGTTATAGTTAACTCACATGTATTGATCAAGTTATAGTTAACTCACATGTATTGATCAAGTTATAGTTAACTCACATGTATTGATCAAGTTATATTTAACTCAAATGTATTGATCAAGTTATAGTTAACTCACATGTATTGATCAAGTTATATTTAACTCACATGTAGTGATCAAGTTATAGTTAACTCACATGTATTGATCAAGTTATAGTTAACTCACATGTATTGATCAAGTTATAGTTACCTCACATGTATTGATCAAGTTATAGTTAACTCACATGTAGTGATCAAGTTATAGTTAACTCACATGTATTGATCAAGTTATAGTTACCTCACATGTATTGATCAAGTTATAGTTAACTCACATGTAGTGATCAAGTTATAGTTACCTCACATGTATTGATCAAGTTATAGTTAACTCACATGTATTGATCAAGTTATAGTTAACTCACATGTATTGATCAAGTTATAGTTAACTCACATGTATTGATCAAGTTATATTTAACTCACATGTATTGATCAAGTTATATTTAACTCACATGTATTGATCAAGTTATAGTTAACTCACATGTATTGATCAAGTTATATTTAACTCACATGTATTGATCAAGTTATAGTTAACTCACATGTATTGATCAAGTTATAGTTAACTCACATGTATTGATCAAGTTATATTTAACTCACATTTATTGATCAAGTTATATTTAACTCACATGTATTGATCAAGTTATAGTTAACTCACATGTATTGATAAAGTTATATTTAACTCACATGTATTGATAAAGTTATATTTAAGTCACATGTATTGATCAAGTTATAGTTAACTCACATGTATTGATCAAGTTATAGTTACTAACATGTACTGATCAAGTTATAGTTAACTCACATGTATTGATCAAGCTATAGTTAACTCACATGTATTGATCAAGCTATAGTTAACTCACATGTATTGATCAAGTTATAGTTAACTCACATGTATTGATCAAGTTATATTTAACTCACATGTATTGATCAAGTTATAGTTAACTCACATGTATTGATCAAGTTATATTTAACTCACATGTATTGATCAAGTTATATTTAACTCACATGTATTGATCAAGTTATAGTTAACTCACATGTATTGATCAAGTTATATTTAACTCACATGTAGTGATCAAGTTATAGTTAACTCACATGTATTGATCAAGTTATATTTAACTCACATGTATTGATCAAGTTATATTTAACTCACATGTATTGATCAAGTTATAGTTAACTCACATGTAGTGATCAAGTTATATTTAACTCACATGTATTGATCAAGTTATAGTTAACTCACATGTATTGATCAAGTTATAGTTAACTCACATGTATTGATCAAGTTATATTTAGCTCACATGTATTGATCAAGCTATAGTTAACTCACATGTATTGATCAAGTTATATTTAACTCACATGTATTGATCAAGTTATAGTTAACTCACATGTATTGATCAAGCTATAGTTAACTCACATGTATTGATCAAGTTCTAGTTAACTCACATGTATTGATCAAGTTATAGTTAACTCACATGTATTGATCAAGTTATAGTTAACTCACATGTAGTGATCAAGTTATAGTTAACTCACATTTATTGATCAAGTTATAGTTAACTCACATGTATTGATCAAGTTATAGTTAACTCACATGTATTGATCAAGTTATAGTTAACTCACATGTATTGATCAAGCTATAGTTAACTCACATGTATTGATCAAGTTCTAGTTAACTCACATGTATTGATCAAGTTCTAGTTAACTCACATGTATTGATCAAGTTATAGTTAACTCACATGTATTGATCAAGTTATAGTTAACTCACATGTATTGATCAAGTTATATTTAACTCACATGTATTGATCAAGTTATAGTTAACTAACATGTAGTGATCAAGTTATAGTTAACTCACATGTATTGATCAAGTTATAGTTAACTCACATGTATTGATCAAGTTATAGTTAACTCACATGTATTGATCAAGTTCTAGTTAACTCACATGTATTGATCAAGTTCTAGTTAACTCACATGTATTGATCAAGTTCTAGTCAGGAGAGTCTGGTTTACTTTGACCACATCTTGGTTCTCGGGTCTTTCAGCCTTAAATGAAATGTTTTATGTCGAGTGGTCGGTGAAAGTATCATCTCTTTGGAAGAGAACATTTGTGAAGGTCGACCCTCGTGGACCTAAAAGAACTGAAGAGCTTCATTGGACGTGAGTTTTCCTGTTGAGACCGACTCAAGGATTGAAGTCAACAGAGTCTACGACCCTCAGGATCCACCTCAGGATCCACCTCAGGATCCACCTCAGGATCCACCTCAGGATCCACCTCAGGATCCACCTCAGGATTCACCTCAGGATTCACCTCAGGATCCACCTCAGGATCCACCTCAGGATCCACCTCAGGATCCACCTCAGGACCCACCTCAGGATCCACCTCAGGATCCACCTCAGGATCCACCTCAGGATTCACCTCAGGATCCACCTCAGGATCCACCTCAGGACCCACCTCAGGACCCACCTCAGGATCCACCTCAGGATCCACCTCAGGATTCACCTCAGGATCCACCTCAGGATCCACCTCAGGATTCACCTCAGGATCCACCTCAGGATCCACCTCAGGATCCACCTCAGGATTCACCTCAGGATCCACCTCAGGATCCACCTCAGGATTCACCTCAGGATCCACCTCAGGATCCACCTCAGGATTCACCTCAGGATCCACCTCAGGATCTGGACACGGTTCTGTGGGACCCGCAGGGAACTTCTCGCCGTTGTTTAGGCCAAAGGTCACGTCGGGTCCTGCTGACCTCTCATGTGGCTCTTGAGGCTCCTGAAGGTCAGCGAACGTTGGCTGGAAGATCTTGACCTGATTCGACCTTCAGTTGTTTTAACAGATTCTCCAGAGTCGACGAGTCACTGGTCGAGTCACCAGTTCTGTTTATAGATGATTCTTCTTTTCTCTCACTGTATCCTCCCTCACTCTTCTCTCCTCTTTTCTCTCACTGTATCCTCCCTCACTCTTCTCTCCTCTTTTCTCTCACTGTATCCTCCCTCACTCTTCTCTCTTCTTTTCTCTCACTGTATCCTCCCTCACTCTTCTTTTCTCTCACTGTATCCTCCCTCACTCTTCTCTCTTCTTTTCTCTCACTGTATCCTCCCTCACTCTTCTTTTCTCTCACTGTATCCTCCCTCACTCTTCTCTCTTCTTTTCTCTCACTGTATCCTCCCTCACTCTTCTCTCTTCTTTTCTCTCACTGTATCCTCCCTCACTCTTCTTTTCTCTCACTGTATCCTCCCTCACTCTTCTCTCTTCTTTTCTCTCACTGTATCCTCCCTCACTCTTCTCTCTTCTTTTCTCTCACTGTATCCTCCCTCACTCTTCTCTTTATTCATCTGTCTTCCCCCCATCCGGTCACTCATTGTTGAATTGATCTGTTTTTCTTTCTCCACTTTAGTCTTGGTTCAACTGTAAAGTTTCTTGTTATGAGACACTTGAAATAAAGTTTAATTTTATAAACTCTGACCTTCACAACTGTGACCTCTTCAAATTTCAACTCACCTGTCGTTTCCTGGTCTTCAACACGACCTTTGACCTCCACCTGTGGCAGCAGCTTAGGAGTCAGACGTGCATCAGTGTCTGATCCTCATGTGTAGAGCGTGTTCATATGTTGGATCACGTGTTTTAAAATAAACATAATATTGAACTTTATTCAAACAAATACTTGACAACAAGCAGAAAATAATTCCTGTATTTCAATTTGTTTTCACGACTCCAGGACACACACACACACACACACACACACACACACACACACACACACACACACACACACACACACACACACACACACACACACACACACACACACACACACACACACACACACACACACACACACACACACACACACACACACACACACACACACACACACACACACACACACACACACACACACACACACACACACACACACACACACACACACACACACACACACACACACACACACACTTCAGGGGACAAAGGTCCACTTGTAATGACTCTAAGTGACCCACTGTCTGCGCTCATTACACTTCCTGTCACGCGTCACACAGACCAGGTGTTCTCGCTCCAGGTGCTCCCTTCACTCCAGGACCATATGAAGTCGCAGGAAACTCGTGTCCACATCCTACTCTTGACGCCACTTCATCCACTCTGGTTCCTCCGTGACCATCACAGGCTCAACGACTCTCCTCTAACTTGAGACCCTCAAAGGTCACCACAGAAGGGGGCGGGGCCTGAGGGTCAGAACAAAGGAGACGAAGCTTCACATTTAAAGTCTGGGTTTTATTGTTTCCTCGTGTTTCCAGACGCTCGAGTCACGACTCTCTGACTCGACTCTTCACAGAAGAGAATCGCTTCATTCCCGCAGGAACCATCTGGAGACGCTTTTGTTTTGAAGGAACCCAAACGAAGATTCAATTAAAACCTTTTCTTCTCCGTGGAATGATGCACGAACACGTCGACGTCACCACGACAACCAAATGAAAACAGGTGAGGGGGGGGCGGAGAGGAAATGGTGCTTGAATCAGAAGCAAAGGCTTCTGGGAAAAGACCCTGGAGGTTGTTCATGAACACGCTGCAGTAATGCAGGCCTCCAGCAGGGGGAGCACTGACACTTCATTGCATTGTAGGTGAGAATCTTTGTTTCATTTCCCAGCAGGCCTTGCTGCACCCGTGAGTCATTCCAAGACGTTTTCTTCTCCGACTCAAGTATCGAACGAGTCGAACCGTTGACTCGAGTCGCTGCTTGTTCAGGTTCGGATCCGACTCTGACGCCAGCACTGGTCTGGTCACATGACCGGGCGAGTCACTACATTCACATGTCAATCAAACATCTAAACACTCGTAGTAACGGTCAGATGTGGGGGTCAGAGGGGTCGAGGGGTCAGAGGGGTCGAGGGGTCGAAGGGTCAGAGGGGTCAGAGGGGTCAGAGGGGTCGATGGGTCAGAGGGGTCAGAGGGGTCGAGGGGTCAGAGGGGTCAGAGGGGTCAGAGGGGTCAGAGGGGTCAGAGGGGTCAGAGGGGTCAGAGGGGTGGAGCTAACAACAACAACAACAACAGAAGAAATGAAAACAAGAGGAAGTGTAAACACGACACAATAAATAATGACCAGCAGCTCCTGTGACGACTCATGACTCATGACTCGTGACTCGTGACTCATGAGTCGTTCTCTCGAGTCACAGCGACTCATGACTCGTGACTCATGAGTCGTTCTCTCGAGTCACAGCGACTCATGACTCGTGACTCGTGACTCATGACTCATGACTCATGAGTCGTTCTCTCGAGTCACAGCGACTCATGACTCGTGACTCGTGACTCATGACTCATGACTCATGACTCATGACTCGTGCGCTCGAGTCACAGCGACTCATGACTCGTGACTCGTGACTCATGACTCGTGCGCTCGAGTCACAGCGACTCATGACTCGTGACTCGTTCTCTCGAGTCGCATCAATGACTGGTCCTCCGTGACCTGGTGTGTAGATACGTATGTTCTGTACACGCCGATATTACAAACATGTTCTCACTGTACAGGTTTGTTTTTAGAATATACACATTTGAAAAGTAACCAAAGATTAAAAAGCTGAGTCGCCGTCACTCAGAGTCGTGACTCCCGCTGCTACGTCACCTCCATGGCCACTGTGTTGTCGAGTCCACTCAGAGAGCTCTTGTCCTCCTCGTGGTTCTCCCTGGGGGTCAGAGGTCAGGGGTCAGAGTGTGCATGTCATGAGGAAACTTCAAAGAGTACTGCAGTAATAATGCTACCACAGTAATGATACTACAGTCATACTACTAAAGAAACATCAAGACATTTGATTTTCTGTCGTGTTTTTCACTCGGTTATCTTGACCTTTAGTATTTATTTTATATTTTTTAAGCGCTTTGTGAACCTGGTCTAAAAAAAGCGCTCTATAGATATAAATGACTTACTTGCTACAGTAATACTACTACAGTCATCATACTAGTCATACTCATCTACAGTCATACTACAGTTATAATACTACAGTCGTACTACAGTTAAACTACTACAGTCATAATACAGTTAAACTACTAGTCA
Organism: Callionymus lyra; assembly: GCF_982586985.1. Classification (NCBI taxonomy): domain Eukaryota; kingdom Metazoa; phylum Chordata; class Actinopteri; order Syngnathiformes; family Callionymidae; genus Callionymus; species Callionymus lyra. Next base: position 352,408 of record NC_141821.1, on the reverse strand, counting down.
TACTACAATAATACTCCTACAGGTATACTACTACAGTCATAGTACAGTTAAACTCCTACAGTCATACTACAATAATACTCCTACAGGTATACTACTACAGTCATAGTACAGTTAAACTCCTACAGTCATACTACAATAATACTCCTACAGTTATAATACTACAGTCATACAACAGTTAAACTACTACAGTTATAGTACAATAATACTCCTACTGTTATAATACTAAAGTAATACTCCTACAGTCATACTCCTAGTTATACTACTACAGTCATACTACAGTTATACTCCTACAGTTAAACTACTACAGTCATACTACAGTACTAATACTTTCACGCGTCATGACTCAAGTCTTCTAGGACGGACAGGGAACCTGGACCTTCAGGTGGTCTCACCTTGACCTTCAGGTGGTCTCACCTGGACCTTCAGGTGGTCTCACCTTGACCTTCAGGTGGTCTCACCTGGACCTTCAGGTGGTCTCACCTGGATGCGATGTCGATGGACGAGGCTGCGGAGACTTTGGGCATCTGCAGGTTGGCGGCGGCGGCGTTGAGCTTTAAGGCAGACGGCGTGACGGTGGCGAGGGTTCGGGGGAGGTGGCGCCCCAGGGCGGCGGCCGAGGGGACGCTCAGACAGATGTTGTTGGCGATGAGGACCTGAGTGCTGGCAGGACTGGTGTTGCTGGTGGCGTGGCAGCCAAGGAGGGCGGCGGCGGGCGAGGAGGCGAGGGCGGCGGGGACGAGCGACCCGGAGGTGAGCGAGGCCTGCAGGAGGTTGGGTGAGGAGGGGGTGAGCGTGGACGGGTGGGTCGGACCAGGACCAGGATGTAAACCTTTGAGCGAGCCTGGGGAGGAGAAGACAGGACTTCAACCGGAGACCTCGACGTTTGCTCGACGACCATCGGTCGCTTCAGATCCAGATTCACGAGATTTGACTGACTCATCTCGTGGTCATCGTCCAATCAGAGAGCAGGATTTAAAGCCTGTGATGTCGCAACAGTTGTGTCGAGCTTCAGCATTTGTTCAAAGTCGTTGACAGATGTGTGTACTCACATCTGTGTGTACTCACATCTGTGTGTACTCACATCTGTGTGTACTCACATCTGTGTGTACTCACATCTGTGTGTACTCACATCTGTGTGTACTCACATCTGTGTGTACTCACATCTGTGTGTACTCACATCTGTGTGTACTCACATCTGTGTGTACTCGTTACTTTGACGCCCGTGTGTACTCGTTACTGACGCCCGTGTGTACTCGTTACTTTGACGCCCGTGTGTACTCGTTACTGACGCCCGTGTGTACTCGTTACTTTGACGCCCGTGTGTACTCGTTACTTTGACGCCCGTGTGTACTCGTTACTTTGACGCCCGTGTGTACTCGTTACTTTGACGCCCGTGTGTACTCGTTACTTTGACGCCCGTGTGTACTCGTTACTTTGACGCCCGTGTGTACTCGTTACTTTGACGCCCGTGTGTACTCGTTACTTTGACGCCCGTGTGTACTCGTTACTTTGACGCCCGTGTGTACTCGTTACTTTGACGCCCGTGTGTACTCGTTACTTTGACGCCCGTGTGTACTCGTTACTTTGACGCCCCTGTGTACTCGTTACTTTGACGCCCCTGTGTACTCGTTACTTTGACGCCCCTGTGTACTCGTTACTTTGACGCCCGTGTGTACTCGTTACTTTGACGCCCGTGTGTACTCGTTACTTTGACGCCCCTGTGTACTCGTTACTTTGACGCCCGTGTGTACTCGTTACTTTGACGCCCGTGTGTACTCGTTACTGACACCCGTGTGTACTCGTTACTGACGCCCGTGTGTACTCGTTACTTTGACGCCCGTGTGTACTCGTTACTTTGACGCCCGTGTGTACTCGTTACTTTGACGCCCGTGTGTACTCGTTACTTTGACGCCCGTGTGTACTCGTTACTTTGACGCCCGTGTGTACTCGTTACTTTGACGCCCGTGTGTACTCGTTACTTTGACGCCCGTGTGTACTCGTTACTTTGACGCCCGTGTGTACTCGTTACTGACGCCCGTGTGTACCCGTTACTTTGATGCCCGTGTGTACTCGTTACTTTGACGCCCGTGTGTACTCGTTACTTTGACGCCCGTGTGTACTCGTTACTTTGACGCCCGTGTGTACTCGTTATTGACACCCGTGTGTACTCGTTACCGACACCCGTGTGTACTCGTTACTTTGACGCCCGTGTGTACTCGTTACTTTGACGCCCGTATAATCGTTACTGACACCCGTGTGTACTCGTTACTTTGACGCCCGTGTGTACTCGTTACTTTGACGCCCGTGTGTACTCGTTACTTTGACGCCCGTGTGTACTCGTTACTTTGACGCCCGTGTGTACTCGTTACTTTGACGCCCGTGTGTACTCGTTACTTTGACGCCCGTGTGTACTCGTTACTGACGCCCGTGTGTACTCGTTACTTTGACGCCCGTGTGTACTCGTTACTTTGACGCCCGTGTGTACTCGTTACTGACGCCCGTGTGTACTCGTTACTTTGACGCCCGTGTGTACTCGTTACTTTGACGCCCGTGTGTACTCGTTACTTTGACGCCCGTGTGTACTCGTTACTTTGACGCCCGTGTGTACTCGTTACTGACGCCCGTGTGTACTCGTTACTTTGACGCCCGTGTGTACTCGTTACTTTGACGCCCGTGTGTACTCGTTACTGACACCCGTGTGTACTCGTTACCGACACCCGTGTGTACTCGTTACTTTGACACCCGTGTGTACTCGTTACTTTGACGTCCGTGTGTACTCGTTACTTTGACGCCCGTGTGTACTCGTTACTTTGACGCCCGTGTGTACTCGTTACTTTGACGCCCGTGTGTACTCGTTACTTTGACGCCCGTGTGTACTCGTTACTTTGACGCCCGTGTGTACTCGTTACTTTGACGCCCGTGTGTACTCGTTACTGACGCCCGTGTGTACTCGTTACTTTGACGCCTGTGTGTACTCGTTACTTTGACGCCCGTGTGTACTCGTTACTTTGACGCCCGTGTGTACTCGTTACTGACGCCCGTGTGTACTCGTTACTTTGACGCCCGTGTGTACTCGTTACTTTGACGCCCGTGTGTACTCGTTACTGACGCCCGTGTGTACTCGTTACTTTGACGCCCGTGTGTACTCGTTACTTTGACGCCCGTGTGTACTCGTTACTGACGCCCGTGTGTACTCGTTACTTTGACGCCCGTGTGTACTCGTTACTTTGACGCCCTTGTGTACTCGTTACTTTGACGCCCGTGTGTACTCGTTACTTTGACGCCCGTGTGTACTCGTTACTTTGACGCCCGTGTGTACTCGTTACTTTGACGCCCGTGTGTACTCGTTACTTTGACGCCCGTGTGTACTCGTTACTGACGCCCGTGTGTACTCGTTACTTTGACGCCCGTGTGTACTCGTTACTTTGACGCCCGTGTGTACTCGTTACTTTGACGCCCGTGTGTACTCGTTACTTTGACGCCCGTGTGTACTCGTTACTTTGACGCCCGTGTGTACTCGACGAGTGTTTCTATCAAGAGTCAAACTGTTTTATTTATATTTTCACCGGAAACAAGTTTATTTACTGTTGCTACAAACAAGCGTTTCTTAATAAAGTATTTACGTCGTGTATTAAAAACAAACGTGTGTAACAACAAAATACTGTAAAACAATGTAATGATGTTGTCGTCACACACGTGTTCACTCCTCAACATCAAATACACAACAACACACCTGTCACTCCGTTGACACCACCAGCAAGAACCTCCTCCTTGGACCCATTTCCAGGCAGATGTTCTGAGGTGAGCAGAGCCGACGCCGCGAACTGAGCGCTGGCCTGGTCCAGAGTCTTGGAGACCAGAGCCTGCAACAGCGTCACGTTAGATCCACACCTGACAACATGGACATCACGCACCTGTGTGTGCAGCGTCACTGCAGTGGTGTGGACCTGGTGCTGCTGGTTCTTCTGCTGCAGCTGCTGCTTCTGCATCAGAGCCAGTTGCTCCTGGTGCTGCTGGAACTGCTCGGCCGTCAACACTGAAGAAGACATGACAGTCAAACACCTGGTGACGCAACAATCCTCCAGAACCTTGTGAGGAACATCACGACAGTCAAACACCTGGTGACGCAACAATCCTCCAGAACCTTGTGAGGAACATCACGACAGTCAAACACCTGGTGACGCAACAATCCTCCAGAACCTTGTGAGGAACATCACGACAGTCAAACACCTGGTGACGCAACAATCCTTCAGAACCTTGTGAGGAACATCACGACAGTCAAACACCTGGTGACGCAACAATCCTCCAGAACATTGTGAGGAACATCACGACAGTCAAACACCTGGTGACGCAACAATCCTTCAGAACCTTGTGAGGAACATCACGACAGTCAAACACCTGGTGACGCAACAATCCTCCAGAACATTGTGAGGAACATCACGACAGTCAAACACCTGGTGACGCAACAATCCTCCAGAACCTTGTGAGGAACATCATGACAGTCAAACACCTGGTGACGCAACAATCCTTCAGAACCTTGTGAGGAACATCATGACAGTCAAACACCTTGTGACGCAACAATCCTTCAGAACCTTGTGAGGAACATCACGACAGTCAAACACCTGGTGACGCAACAATCCTTCAGAACATCGTGAGGAACATCATGACAGTCAAACACCTGGTGACGCAACAATCCTCCAGAACCTTGTGAGGAACATCATGACAGTCAAACACCTGGTGACGCAACAATCCTCCAGAACCTTGTGAGGAACATCATGACAGTCAAACACCTGGTGACGCAACAATCCTCCAGAACCTTGTGAGGAACATCATGACAGTCAAACACCTGGTGACGCAACAATCCTTCAGAACCTTGTGAGGAACATCACGACAGTCAAACACCTGGTGACGCAACAATCCTTCAGAACCTTGTGAGGAACATCATGACAGTCAAACACCTGGTGACGCAACAATCCTCCAGAACCTTGTGAGGAACATCATGACAGTCAAACACCTGGTGACGCAACAATCCTCCAGAACCTTGTGAGGAACATCATGACAGTCAAACACCTGGTGACGCAACAATCCTTCAGAACCTTGTGAGGAACATCATGACAGTCAAACACCTGGTGACGCAACAATCCTCCAGAACCTTGTGAGGAACATCATGACAGTCAAACACCTGGTGACGCAACAATCCTTCAGAACCTTGTGAGGAACATCACGACAGTCAAACACCTGGTGACGCAACAATCCTCCAGAACCTTGTGATAAAATAACAGAAGCTAAAGAGCAACAGTTCATAACAGAAGCTAAAGAGCAACAGTTCATAACAGAAGCTAAAGAGCAACAGTTCATAACAGAAGCTCAAGAGCAACAGTTCATAACAGAAGCTAAAGAGCAACAGTTCATAACAGATGCTAAAGAGCAACAGTTCATAACAGAAGCTCAAGAGCAACAGTTCATAACAGATGCTAAAGAGCAACAGTTCATAACAGAAGCTAAAGAGCAACAGTTCATAACAGAAGCTCAAGAGCAACAGTTCATAACAGAAGCTAAAGAGCAACAGTTCATAACAGAAGCTCAAGAGCAACAGTTCATAACAGAAGCTAAAGAGCAACAGTTCATAACAGAAGCTAAAGAGCAACAGTTCATAACAGATGCTAAAGAGCAACAGTTCATAACAGAAGCTAAAGAGCAACAGTTCATAACAGAAGCTAAAGAGCAACAGTTCATAACAGAAGCTAAAGAGCAACAGTTCATAACAGAAGCTCAAGAGCAATAGTTCATAACAGAAGCTAAAGAGCAACAGTTCATAACAGAAGCTAAAGAGCAACAGTTCATAACAGATGCTAAAGAGCAACAGTTCATAACAGAAGCTAAAAAGCAACAGTTCATAACAGAAGCTAAAGAGCAACAGTTCATAATAGAAGCTAAAGAGCAACAGTTCATAACAGAAGCTAAAGAGCAACAGTTCATAACAGAAGCTAAAGAGCAACAGTTCATAAAAGAAGCTAAAGAGCAACAGTTCATTACAGAAGCTAAAGAGCAACAGTTCATAACAGAAGCTCAAGAGCAACAGTTCATAACGAAAGCTAAAGAGCAACAGTTCATAACAGACGCTCAAGAGCAACAGTTCATAACAGAAGCTAAAGAGCGACAGTTCATAACAGAAGCTCAAGAGCAACAGTTCATAACAGAAGCTCAAGAGCAACAGTTCATAACAGAAGCTAAAGAGCAACAGTTCATAACAGAAGCTAAAGAGCAACAGTTCATAACAGAAGCTAAAGAGCAACAGTTCATAACAGAAGCTAAAGAGCAACAGTTCATAACAGAAGCTAAAGAGCAACAGTTCATAACAGAAGCTAAAGAGCAACAGTTCATAACAGAAGCTAAAGAGCAACAGTTCATAACAGAAGCTAAAGAGCAACAGTTCATAAAAGAAGCTAAAGAGCAACAGTTCATAACAGAAGCTAAAGAGCAACAGTTCATAACAGAAGCTAAAGAGCAACAGTTCATAACAGAAGCTAAAGAGCAACAGTTCATAACAGAAGCTAAAGAGCAACAGTTCATAACAGAAGCTAAAGAGCAACAGTTCATAACAGAAGCTAAAGAGCAACAGTTCATAACAGAAGCTCAAGAGCAACAGTTCATAACAGACGCTAAAGAGCAACAGTTCATAACAGACGCTCAAGAGCAACAGTTCATAACAGACGCTCAAGAGCAACAGTTCATAACAGAAGCTAAAGAGCAACAGTTCATAACAGAAGCTAAAGAGCAACAGTTCATAACAGACGCTCAAGAGCAACAGTTCATAACAGAAGCTAAAGAGCAACAGTTCATAACAGAAGCTCAAGAGCAACAGTTCATAACAGAAGCTAAAGAGCAACAGTTCATAACAGACGCTCAAGAGCAACAGTTCATAACAGAAGCTAAAGAGCAACAGTTCATAACAGATGCTAAAGAGCAACAGTTCATAACAGAAGCTAAAGAGCAACAGTTCATAACAGAAGCTAAAGAGCAACAGTTCATAACAGAAGCTAAAGAGCAACAGTTCATAACAGAAGCTAAAGAGCAACAGTTCATAACAGAAGCTAAAGAGCAACAGTTCATAACAGAAGCTAAAGAGCAACAGTTCATAACAGAAGCTAAAGAGCAACAGTTCATAACAGATGCTAAAGAGCAACAGTTCATAACAGAAGCTAAAGAGCAACAGTTCATAACAGAAGCTAAAGAGCAACAGTTCATAACAGAAGCTAAAGAGCAACAGTTCATAACAGAAGCTAAAGAGCAACAGTTCATAACAGAAGCTAAAGAGCAACAGTTCATAACAGAAGCGTCACAAACCTCCTCGCTGCATCTCATTCAATAGTTCCATGTAGCAGAACCTCAGAGGTCCATGTATGAACCTTCAGTGAGTCGTCATCATGTCATGTGAGTCATAATGATCAGGACGTCTTCAAAAATGTTCACATCCAAAGAAAAATTAATAACTACTTTTCAAACCATGAGAAACTGACTATCATCAACAGAACCTTCATCCTCGTAGAAAGAAATCACCTGCTGGAGTTTGTTTCACCGTCTCAACACAACTAGAAGAAGCAGCAGAACATTAGTGACCACATTAGTGACCACATTAGTGACCACATTAGTGACCACATTGGTGACCACATTAGTGACCACATTAGTGAACACATTGGTGACCACATTAGTGACCACATTAGTGACCACATTAGTGACCACATTGGTGACCACATTAGTGACCACATTAGTGACCACATTAGTGAACACATTGGTGACCACATTAGTGACCACATTGGTGAACACATTGGTGACCACATTGGTGACCACATTAGTGAACACATTGGTGAACACATTGGTGACCACATTAGTGACCACATTAGTGACCACATTGGTGACCACATTAGTGACCACATTGGTGACCACATTAGTGACCACATTGGTGAACACATTGGTGACCACATTAGTGACCACATTGGTGACCACATTAGTGAACACATTGGTGAACACATTGGTGACCACATTAGTGACCACATTAGTGACCGGATTGGTGACCACATTAGTGACCACATTGGTGACCACATTAGTGACCACATTGGTGACCACATTAGTGACCACATTAGTGACCACATTGGTGACCACATTAGTGACCACATTGGTGAACACATTGGTGACCACATTAGTGACCACATTGGTGAACACATTGGTGACCACATTGGTGACCACATTAGTGAACACATTGGTGAACACATTGGTGAACACATTAGTGACCACATTAGTGACCACATTAGTGACCACATTGGTGACCACATTGGTGACCACATTGGTGACCACATTGGTGACCACATTGGTGACCACATTGGTGACCACATTAGTGAACACATTGGTGACCACATTAGTGACCACATTAGTGACCACATTAGTGACCACATTGGTGACCACATTGGTGACCACATTGGTGACCACATTGGTGACCACATTAGTGACCACATTAGTGAACACATTGGTGACCACATTAGTGACCACATTAGTGACCACATTGGTGACCACATTGGTGACCACATTGGTGACCACATTAGTGAACACATTGGTGACCACATTAGTGACCACATTAGTGACCACATTAGTGACCACATTAGTGACCACATTAGTGACCACATTGGTGAACACATTGGTGACCACATTGGTGACCACATTGGTGACCACATTGGTGACCACATTGGTGACCACATTGGTGACCACATTGGTGAACACATTGGTGACCACATTAGTGACCACATTAGTGAACACATTAGTGAACACATTGGTGACCACATTAGTGAACACATTGGTGAACACATTAGTGACCACATTAGTGACCACATTAGTGACCACATTAGTGAACACATTGGTGAACACATTGGTGAACACATTGGTGAACACATTAGTGACCACATTAGTGAACACATTGGTGACCACATTAGTGACCACATTAGTGAACACATTGGTGACCACATTAGTGACCACATTAGTGACCACATTAGTGACCACATTAGTGACCACATTAGTGACCACATTGGTGAACACATTGGTGACCACATTAGTGACCACATTAGTGAACACATTAGTGACCACATTAGTGACCACATTGGTGACCACATTGGTGACCACATTGGTGAACACATTGGTGAACACATTGGTGAACACATTGGTGAACACATTAGTGACCACATTAGTGACCACATTAGTGAACACATTGGTGACCACATTAGTGAACACATTGGTGACCACATTAGTGAACACATTAGTGACCACATTAGTGAACACATTGGTGACCACATTGGTGACCACATTAGTGACCACATTGGTGAACACATTGGTGACCACATTGGTGACCACATTGGTGACCACATTGGTGACCACATTGGTGACCACATTAGTGACCACATTAGTGACCACATTAGTGAACACATTAGTGAACACATTAGTGAACACATTGGTGACCACATTGGTGACCACATTGGTGACCACATTGGTGAACACATTAGTGAACACATTGGTGAACACATTAGTGACCACATTAGTGAACACATTGGTGACCACATTAGTGAACACATTAGTGAACACATTGGTGAACACATTAGTGAACACATTGGTGAACACATTAGTGACCACATTAGTGACCACATTAGTGAACACATTGGTGACCACATTAGTGAACACATTAGTGAACACATTAGTGACCACATTAGTGACCACATTAGTGACCACATTAGTGACCACATTGGCGAACACATTGGCGAACACATTGGCGAACACATTGGCGAACACATTGGCGAACACATTGGCGACCACATTGGCGACCACATTGGCGACCACATTGGCGACCACATTGGCGACCACATTGGCGACCACATTGGTGACCACATTGGTGAACACATTAGTGACCACATTAGTGACCACATTAGTGACCACATTAGTGACCACATTAGTGACCACATTAGTGAACACATTAGTGACCACATTAGTGACCACATTAGTCATTGGTGAACACATTGGTGAACACATTAGTGACCACATTGGTGAACACATTGGTGAACACATTAGTGACCACATTAGTGACCACATTAGTGACCACATTAGTGACCACATTAGTGAACACATTAGTGACCACATTAGTGACCACATTAGTGACCACATTAGTGACCACATTAGTGAACACATTAGTGAACACATTAGTGACCACATTAGTGAACACATTAGTGACCACATTAGTGACCACATTAGTGACCACATTAGTGACCACATTAGTGACCACATTAGTGACCACATTAGTGAACACATTAGTGAACACATTAGTGACCACATTAGTGACCACATTAGTGAACACATTAGTGAACACATTAGTGAACACATTAGTGAACACATTAGTGAACACATTAGTGACCACATTAGTGAACACATTAGTGACCACATTAGTGAACACATTAGTGACCACATTAGTGAACACATTAGTGAACACATTAGTGAACACATTAGTGACCACATTAGTGACCACATTAGTGACCACATTAGTGACCACATTAGTGACCACATTAGTGAACACATTAGTGAACACATTAGTGAACACATTAGTGAACACATTGGTGAACACATTGGTGACCACATTGGTGACCACATTGGTGAACACATTGGTGAACACATTGGTGAACACATTGGTGAACACATTGGTGAACACATTGGTGAACACATTGGTGAACACATTGGTGAACACATTGGTGAACACATTGGTGAACACATTGGTGAACACATTGGTGAACACATTGGTGAACACATTGGTGAACACATTGGTGAACACATTGGTGAACACATTAGTGAACACATTAGTGAACACATTGGTGAACACATTGGTGAACACATTGGTGAACACATTGGTGAACACATTGGTGAACACATTGGTGAACACATTGGTGAACACATTGGTGAACACATTAGTGAACACATTAGTGAACACATTAGTGAACACATTAGTGAACACATTAGTGAACACATTAGTGACCACATTGGTGAACACATTGGTGAACACATTGGTGAACACATTGGTGAACACATTGGTGACCACATTGGTGAACACATTAGTGAACACATTGGTGAACACATTGGTGAACACATTGGTGAACACATTGGTGAACACATTGGTGAACACATTGGTGAACACATTGGTGAACACATTGGTGAACACATTGGTGAACACATTAGTGAACACATTAGTGAACACAAAATGATCAAAGCTTTAGTTGAAGAAAAAACGTCAACAAATCAGACGCTTCACACTAGAACCACTGCTGCACCTTGATCACCATTAAAGAAACAAGGACCAGGTTTGACTGAACGATCAACCAAGTGTCCATCATCCATCCATCCATCATCCATCCATCCATCATCTATCATCCATCCATCATCCATCATCTATCATCCATCCATCCATCATCCATCCATTTCCATATTTCTAGCATATATTTTGATATCTGTACAATATTCAAGAAAAGAAAACATAATACATGAGAATTTAAAAAGAGCTGCTTCATTTATTTTATAACTGTCAATAAAAAAACAACTTTGAGCAGTTTATGTATATTTGAATAGAACTAGTGAAACTAGTGAACAGCTCAATATTTGATGGTCATTAAAAGACATGTACTGTGTACACAACGTGTTCTTTAGATCTCCATGTGACCCGAGGTACTGACGCTCTAGAGTCAGAAGAAGAACTTTGAGAAGGACTAATTTAACTTTTTATTTTATTTAACTAATGACTGATAACACTGACTGTGTGTGTCCTTCTCAAAGTGTGTGTGTGCCTTCAGCTGTCAATCAGCAGAGGTTTATGGTAAACATGTCAAATGAAGTCCAAGTTGTTCCCAAAGCGCGAGAGTTTGTGATATTAATGCACTGATCGCACTTTAAGACTCGACACTGATATCTGGGCTCTTCAGACGATACCAGTGTTGAAATTAAACTATTGCTTTAATTCAAAATGACCACATTTTGAATTACAAAGTTGGTATTTATTCAAATAAAGTGTTTAATGTTTACCAGCATTTAGAGAACAAAACAAAAAAGAAACTCCTTTAACCTGCAGTTGACAAGTTGGAGAAACTAACTAGTAAGGATGACAATGTGCAACAAAGTAAACACACCTGCGTGTCAAGATTATCAAGTCAACACAAAACTAAATAATAAAAACACTTATAGAATAGAGTCAACTATACTAAATAATAAACACTCTTAGAGTCGTCCCTGCTTCAAGATTAAGAAGGTTTTGAAAATAAAAGAACACTCAGTATAATCATACATCACAACAACAAATCCAATAAACTAGTTTGAGTCAGACTCACAAAAGTTGGGCGTAAAGTTAGTAAAGTGTTTAACGTTATGACCGAACTAAACTTGTTAAATGTATTTTTGATCCGACATTTGACATGTATGAACATCTTGAATATCTATATTAATAATAGACACGACAACGACGTATCATTCAGTAAATTAAAGCCAAATCACTTCCAGGTAAGGCTGCACAGTATTTCGAAAAAATATCGATATCGTGATGTCGTCACATATAAATATGGGAAACATGTGCGATAAATTATAATTTATCATATAAATCAAGCATTTCTTAAATGCACACTTTGATTAATCAGTGTCACGTTCTGTAAAGTTGTCAATTTGTACTTCTATGTCTCGTTGTTGTTTACGTCTCCGTCTGTCTGTGAACTGTGCAGCTTGTTAGGCTCGGTTGCTATGGCGATGCATCTTGCTGGCGCGCTGACTTAGCTCAGTATATCCACGGAAGTAATTCTAACTTCTGAGCGCTACTTAAACGCGAGTAATCCAGGCTACAAGAAGTGAACATGATTTCAAAGTGTAAAAGAATGAACCGACAAAGGGAGTTTAAATTCACAGATTGGAATCATTGTTTCTAGGAAGTGAAGGTTGAGCCAGTCTGGATCTGAATCAAGTGAAAACACATCAGCAACATCTCAGCTGGACATTAGGTCAACTTGAGTTGTTGAATGAAGACGTTTAGACGTCAACGTGATGAAGTTAAAACACTCTTCAGGTGTTCCAGGTGATGCTGCTTTAGATGCTCGTAGGTTTCTTGTATTTAAGCTGCATTAACCTTCAGCCACACAGTTTGCAAACTGACAAACGTCTATATTTTGAATCCCAAGTTCTCCAACACATCTGTCAAGCACAGGGAGTTTGTTTCTGGAGTCTTCGTTCGACTATGCAGAAGAAGACCTTCTGCGTCAGTAACTTAGTCTTTCTGCAAAGTTAATATCCATTTATATGCTCAGCTCTACTCATAACTTGACAGGGTATTGTGGGGTGTAAGGAAATATTGACTTTTTATTCATGATACTGTCTGGATATTTTAAAACAACTATGCAGTGGCTCTGAAGACGTGGATGTTTGGAGGAGAAATGAAGCTACAAGATTCAACAGCACTAACTTTATTAAGCATGTAAAGCAGCTTCACGACAAAGAACATGAGATTTGGAAGAGACCAGACAGTCACATAAAGTCCTGGATGATCCAAACTCTGACTGAACTCGAACTAAACTCAGGTTCTACTAGTTGATCCACAACACGTCAACCATCTCTAACTAATGATCAACATGGACTCCTGCTGCTCCACTGTCAACCATCTTTGATCCTCCAAGTCTCACATGAAACAAAGACTTCGTAACAAACATCTTTTCTTCCCTTGATGCTGAGAAACTCATCTCTTGTTGTGTCGGACGTTCAAGTCTCTCAGAACCTTCAGTTCCTTCTCAACACTCCTGTCCTGACTGAGACCAAAACGCAAGACCTCTGGTCATATGTAATAATAACGGAGAATGTCTGAGTTGTAATCGCGTACGAACGCAGCATGTCTGTGGTTTGTAACGTAATCATTCAAATCACCGACTGTAATTCACCAAACACAGAAGTGATAATACTAGTCATGTGTGTGTTTGTAATTCTGAATGCTGCATATATGCCACTGTAACGCACTTCTAAACACTCCACATTGTATTATTGTTTACTTCCGCTGTTTTATTTTTTTTAATTCAAGACATAGATATGTATATATGTTTCTGTATTCCCGTCTCCTTGCAGCTTCAAGAAGTGTTCCTTTAGTTTTGCTGGTGCGAGACTAGAGCTGCTCAACTTGTTGTTTCAAATCATGCAGATAGTACTCACTCCCATCACATTTAGTATACATGTGAACCCATGTCGTACATATTCGTCCACTTTCTTCTTTTTCCCAACATAGTTAGTATGGATTAAAATATTAAAGAAATCACACTAGTACTACCAGGACAGTTGCACGTCGACTACTGAGCACTAAACTCACCACAGCATGGATTGAACAAACAGTGAAGCGTGATCATCTGCAGCCAGTGATGGTCAAGTGTGTCGTCACGAATTTATACGATGAGTCGGGTGTGTCCAGACCTCTGAACCCCTGAGACAGACTCACCGAATCCCTAGGGTTCGATCGAGCCCAGGTTAAGAACCACTGATCTACACTAAACAGCTCCATCTTAGTGATGTTGTAGACGGAAGTTATGTCTGTGTGTATATATATATATGCATTTTCAGGACAACAGTAGGAGGATGACACGTCTTTGCTGCTGATAACGTTTAGATACAATTTAACATCCTTGAGCTCATCAAAGATCTAATCCAAACTTATCAACCTTCTAGTAACCATCTTAAACTCACATCTTTTAGTTACACAACAAATCTCTAAATGTAGATTTGAGCCAGGGCCTTCAGTTTTCAAGCCCCTCTGCTGTGGAACAAACTACCGGCTTCAGTCCGGAGGGAAGACACACTCTATGTTTAAGATTCATCTTAAAGCTTTTGATAAAGCCTATAGTCAGGACTAACTCGAGCTCAGCAGATACAATGTTAAGGTTTCTGGACTTTTAGACACAGAGCTCTCCTTTCCTTCATTCTGTTCATCACCTGTGCAGTCTAAACACTTGTCTTCTCTCCCTGGGCTCCAGGCTCCACCTCCTCAGTATCCAGAGTTCTCTCCAGCACCTCCATGGACTCTCTTACCCCTCCACCCTCCCGGCCGGTCTAAGCAGGAGGCCGTCAACATCGAGTCTGGTTCTTCTCCAGGTTTCTTCTACAAGGAAGTTTCCCCCTCCACTGCCACGTCTTTCCCTTCTTCAAAGCTACTCTGACAAATCAGTCGCTCGACGTCACCATCATGGCGTCGATTCAGAGTGAAACCGGTACTGAAAACAGTGCCGTGCTGCTGGAAACAAGTCCAGTGGACCATCATGGTCCTGGTAGTGCCGAGGTCCAAGAGGAAGCTTAGAGGGGACAGAGCTTTCTCGCTCCTCACTGTCCATCTTTAAATCCTGTCTCAAAACCCACTTTTAACAGCACCAGACTCTGTAGCTGTTTAGTGCCTTTTATTTGTATTGTATAACCTTAGTTTTTAAATGTTCTTATTTGAGGCGTTACGTTTATGTACTTGTCTTTTGTCGACTGTTGTTTGAAAGGTCTCTATAAACAATGTTGAGTTAGGCTAGTGATGGAGTAAAAACAATGTTCACCAAAAGTAGCTTAAGGTTGTGCATCATTTCTGCCACGTTCTATATCAACATGATTCAAATGAAAATGTTCTCAGTCTGGAGCTTCTGTCAGATGAGATGAAGGAACGAGTCTCACCGTGAGCTGTGACAGTTGAAAGGTCATGTGACTTAACGTCACTCAGGGGCTCAGAGGGGATCAAGCAGAAAGACATGCTTCATCAAACTGTCTGTGTGGATAAAACCTGTTGTTTTTCAAGAACCACATCGTCAGACACACACTTGAACATGAACAGAACGCCAGAACACAAAGATGAACCCCCGACACGACTACTGTGACCGTGATGCTCGTCTCAAAGAGCACGTGAGGAGCTGGTTTGTGAGTTTGTGTGGTTTCATCTTCAGAAGTGTGGAGTCTGTGTTACGCATCATCATAAATGTATCCAGTGCAGGCACAAGAGAAGCATCTTTCTGCCCTGGAGTCAGTGAACTATGACCTTTGTTGAACTCTTGGCTTCAGACGACTTGCATCAAACACCAGGCTTTGAAAAAGACAATTGTTGCATTAAGAAACAATTTGACAAGTTCACATCCGTCCATTAAACACCCACATTAAGAGCTCCATGTTGTAAACAACAGCAGGTCCAACAGAAGCACAGCATCACTGTGGTCTTCACTTAAGCTTTTAGTTCATCACATTTTAACTCATCTAGTCTGGTCTGGTCTCACAACATGGACTTCAGCTGAAGTTATTTCACTGTTCACAACAAGAGTTTCGTACTCGACATTTTGACCACAAAGATCCAAAAACAAGCATCAACATGTTTGTGAAACAAGGTTCTTTTGATTCAGGTCAAAAGAAGAACCAATGAAAATAATGGTTGTTATAACAAAACACTCACCCTTGATAGGAGGAGGAGCTGGACCAGTTCGGTTCTGGGAGCTAGGTCCAGAAGACAAGTTCCGGGTAAGTCCTGACAGAGATCCACTTAAATCCCTAGATCCACTTAAAGACAATTCCCCTCTATCTGAGGGAGGGTGCGAGAGCGTCCGTGGTCTGAAGTGCCTCCAGCGGCAAGATTTGATGTTCAACAGAATCTGGTTGAGGTCCACGGGTGTCTGTCTGGCTGGCGGGACATGACGAGGGGAGCTGGTGGGGTCCGAGGTATTATTTTCTGAGGTACAGGCGTTAGCGTTGCGTAAAGGGGAGCTCGGAAGTGGAGAAGAAGTGTGCAGTTCTTGTTGGCAGGTGCTGTTGTCGTCCAGTCCTGTGTGAGCTCGGTCCAAGAGGATCCTGTGAGCAAAGGAAAATGAGTGACGCACTAAAATAAACATGGACGAACAATATGAACTATAAGTGTATTTGAATGACATACGAACTATACGTGTATTTGAACATATAGTTCATATGTTCAAATACACTTATAGTTCATAAGTATATTTGAACATTTAGTTCATATGTTCAAATATACTTATAGTTCATAAGTATATTTGAACATTTAGTTCATATGTTCAAATACACTTATAGTTCATAAGTATATTTGAACATGTAGTTCATATGTTCAAATATACTTATAGTTCATAAGTATATTTGAACATTTAGTTCATATGTTCAAATATACTTATAGTTCATAAGTATATTTGAACATTTAGTTCATATGTTCAAATACACTTATAGTTCATAAGTATATTTGAACATATAGTTCATATGTTCGTATATATTTATAGTTCATAAGTATATTTGAATGACATACGAACTATACGTGTATTTGAACGACATACGAACTATACGTGTATTTGAACGACATACGAACTATACGTGTATTTGAACAACATACGAACTATAAGTGTATTTGAACGACATACGAACTATAAGTGTATTTGAACATTTAGTTCATATGTTCAAATACACTTATAGTTCATAAGTATATTTGAACAACATACGAACTATACGTGTATTTGAACAACATACGAACTATACATGTATTTGAACGACATACGAACTATCAGGTATTTGAACGACATACGAACTATACGTGTATTTGAACAACATACGAACTATACGTGTATTTGAACGACATACGAACTATACGTGTATTTGAACGACATACAAACTATACGTGTATTTGAACGACATACAAACTATACGTGTATTTGAACGACATACGAACTATACGTGTATTTGAACAACATACGAACTATACGTGTATTTGAACGACATACGAACTATACGTGTATTTGAACGACATACGAACTATACGTGTATTTGAACGACATACGAACTATACGTGTATTTGAACGACATACGAACTATACGTGTATTTGAACAACATACGAACTATACGTGTATTTGAACGACATACAAACTATACGTGTATTTGAACGACATACAAACTATACGTGTATTTGAACGACATACGAACTATACGTGTATTTGAACAACATACGAACTATACGTGTATTTGAACGACATACGAACTATACGTGTATTTGAACAACATACGAACTATACGTGTATTTGAACAACATACGAACTATAAGTGTATTTGAAAAACATACGAACTATAAGTGTATTTGAACGACATACGAACTATACGTGTATTTGAACATATAGTTCATATGTTCAAATACACTTATAGTTCATAAGTATATTTGAACAACATACGAACTATACGTGTATTTGAACAACATACGAACTATACGTGTATTTGAACGACATACGAACTATCAGGTATTTGAACGACATACGAACTATACGTGTATTTGAACAACATACGAACTATACGTGTATTTGAACGACATACGAACTATACGTGTATTTGAACAACATACGAACTATACGTGTATTTGAACGACATACAAACTATACGTGTATTTGAACGACATACGAACTATACGTGTATTTGAACAACATACGAACTATAAGTGTATTTGAACGACATACGAACTATAAGTGTATTTGAACATTTAGTTCATATGTTCAAATACACTTATAGTTCATAAGTATATTTGAACAACATACGAACTTTACGTGTATTTGAACGACATACGAACTATCAGGTATTTGAACGACATACGAACTATACGTGTATTTGAACAACATACGAACTATACGTGTATTTGAACAACATACGAACTATACGTGTATTTGAACGACATACGAACTATACGTGTATTTGAACGACATACAAACTATACGTGTATTTGAACGACATACGAACTATACGTGTATTTGAACAACATACGAACTATACGTGTATTTGAACGACATACGAACTATACGTGTATTTGAACGACATACGAACTATACGTGTATTTGAACGACATACGAACTATACGTGTATTTGAACGACATACGAACTATACGTGTATTTGAACAACATACGAACTATACGTGTATTTGAACAACATACGAACTATACGTGTATTTGAACAACATACGAACTATACGTGTATTTGAACGACATACGAACTATACGTGTATTTGAACGACATACAAACTATACGTGTATTTGAACGACAT
This sequence comes from Callionymus lyra, assembly GCF_982586985.1. Classification (NCBI taxonomy): domain Eukaryota; kingdom Metazoa; phylum Chordata; class Actinopteri; order Syngnathiformes; family Callionymidae; genus Callionymus; species Callionymus lyra. Next base: position 333,289 of record NC_141821.1, on the reverse strand, counting down.
ACAAACTATACGTGTATTTGAACGACATACGAACTATACGTGTATTTGAACAACATACAAACTATACGTGTATTTGAACGACATACGAACTATACGTGTATTTGAACGACATACGAACTATACGTGTATTTGAACGACATACGAACTATACGTGTATTTGAACGACATACGAACTATACGTGTATTTGAACAACATACGAACTATACGTGTATTTGAACGACATACAAACTATACGTGTATTTGAACGACATACAAACTATACGTGTATTTGAACGACATACGAACTATACGTGTATTTGAACAACATACGAACTATACGTGTATTTGAACGACATACGAACTATATGTGTATTTGAACAACATACGAACTATACGTGTATTTGAACAACATACGAACTATAAGTGTATTTGAACGACATACGAACTATACGTGTATTTGAACATATAGTTCATATGTTCAAATACACTTATAGTTCATAAGTATATTTGAACAACATACGAACTATACGTGTATTTGAACAACATACGAACTATACGTGTATTTGAACGACATACGAACTATCAGGTATTTGAACGACATACGAACTATACGTGTATTTGAACAACATACGAACTATACGTGTATTTGAACGACATACGAACTATACGTGTATTTGAACGACATACGAACTATACGTGTATTTGAACAACATACGAACTATACGTGTATTTGAACGACATACAAACTATACGTGTATTTGAACGACATACGAACTATACGTGTATTTGAACAACATACGAACTATACGTGTATTTGAACGACATACGAACTATACGTGTATTTGAACAACATACGAACTATACGTGTATTTGAACAACATACGAACTATAAGTGTATTTGAACATATAGTTCATATGTTCAAATACACTTATAGTTCATAAGTATATTTGAACATTTAGTTCATATGTTCAAATATACTTATAGTTCATAAGTATATTTGAACATTTAGTTCATATTTTCAAATACACTTATAGTTCATAAGTATATTTGAACATATAGTTCATATGTTCAAATATACTTATAGTTCATAAGTATATTTGAATGACATATGAACTATACGTGTATTTGAACGACATACGAACTATACGTGTATTTGAACGACATACGAACTATACGTGTATTTGAACAACATACGAACTATACGTGTATTTGAACGACATACGAACTATACGTGTATTTGAACGACATACGAACTATACGTGTATTTGAACAACATACGAACTATACGTGTATTTGAACGACATACAAACTATACGTGTATTTGAACGACATACGAACTATACGTGTATTTGAACAACATACGAACTATACGTGTATTTGAACGACATACGAACTATACGTGTATTTGAACAACATACGAACTATACGTGTATTTGAACAACATACGAACTATAAGTGTATTTGAACATATAGTTCATATGTTCAAATACACTTATAGTTCATAAGTATATTTGAACATTTAGTTCATATGTTCAAATATACTTATAGTTCATAAGTATATTTGAACATTTAGTTCATATTTTCAAATACACTTATAGTTCATAAGTATATTTGAACATATAGTTCATATGTTCAAATATACTTATAGTTCATAAGTATATTTGAATGACATATGAACTATACGTGTATTTGAACGACATACGAACTATACGTGTATTTGAACGACATACGAACTATACGTGTATTTGAACAACATACGAACTATAAGTGTATTTGAACGACATACGAACTATAAGTGTATTTGAACATTTAGTTCATATGTTCAAATACACTTATAGTTCATAAGTATATTTGAACAACATACGAACTTTACGTGTATTTGAACGACATACGAACTATCAGGTATTTGAACGACATACGAACTATACGTGTATTTGAACAACATACGAACTATACGTGTATTTGAACAACATACGAACTATACGTGTATTTGAACGACATACGAACTATACGTGTATTTGAACGACATACAAACTATACGTGTATTTGAACGACATACGAACTATACGTGTATTTGAACAACATACGAACTATACGTGTATTTGAACGACATACGAACTATCAGGTATTTGAACGACATACGAACTATACGTGTATTTGAACAACATACGAACTATACGTGTATTTGAACGACATACGAACTATACGTGTATTTGAACGACATACGAACTATACGTGTATTTGAACAACATACGAACTATACGTGTATTTGAACGACATACAAACTATACGTGTATTTGAACGACATACGAACTATACGTGTATTTGAACAACATACGAACTATACGTGTATTTGAACGACATACGAACTATACGTGTATTTGAACATATGAAGTGTTGCTTGACTTATTGTACCTTCATTATTCAACACCTTCCTTGTACAAAAGAATGCATGGATACGATCTGGTATCAGTTCAGGTCACATGTCATCCACTCACCTGCCTCCTCGAGCGACACGACGACGAGCTAAACCAATGCACCGCGGAGGCATGTTCAACGAGGTGACACAGAAGCGGAAGCGAGGCTGACCCAGGCCTCCCTCCAGCGGGCTCACCCACGGCCAGCTGCCCTGCTTCTGACGCAGCTAGCAGCAGAGAAGCGTTAGATCTCATGCACGGATCGACGCTAAAGTCCAGGACACTCACAGCGTAGTACTGACAGCCGGCCTTCCTCCGGAACACAAAGCTGCCGTCTGGGTCGTTCTCCTCCTCGGCCTCAGAGGATCCTGAATGAATCTGTGAGGAACATCAGTTCAAACCCAAATGATCAACGTTCCTTTACATCAGCGATTCAAAGACCCACCTGCGAGTACGGTTCCTCGTCCGAGCTGGGGAAGTCATACTGGTTGAGGTCTTTGGGATTGAACACAGAGGGACCAGAATGAAGAGGCGTCGACAGCTGAGGGATCTTGGGTTTCTTTTCATAGGTTCTCTTGGTTGCAACCGTCTCACTCTTGTCCAGCTGTCACAGAGGTTCACTTTAATAAACTACACCAGGAACTTTTGTTCATCTCGTTTATACATCATTTCATTTCTAAACATCTTTCTCTACACGCAGTGAAGTCTTACTTTCTTATAGTCCTTCAAGTCCAGGTGGTCCTGATGCCGGTACTGGTTGTTCACTGAGAGGGGGGTGTTGGGGAGGCTGTACATGGGCTTGACAAGCGAGCGCTGAGCCAGAGCCTCGGCCATCAGCTCACAGCCAAAGTCAGGCACCGTGTTCCTAGAACAGATCATACGTCAACACATGAAAACCATGGATTGCTGAAACAAAATGTCATGACGGCGACGAAGGTACAGAAGCCTTGGATCTTCATCGTGGAAACGGCAACTTCGCTTGAATCTGATTGTAAGAATCGTTCTTGTAAAGAATCCTTCAACAACAACTATCAAGAGTATCAAGCAGAGCTTCTGGTGCATCATGAAGAGCAGGAGTGTCCACACGGTTCACAAGCTTCTTTTATAAAGATCAAGACCAAAACATCTACTTCATCAAATCAACACAAGTACATACTTTACTCAGATGACTGACCGTCATGATGGAAGGATGTGTGGATTTAATCATCTTCATAGAGTCAAAGAATACAGGAGCGTATCTTCTCATATTTAGATACCTTCACTCTGAGAGTAACTTCATAACATGTCCATGAGACCTGAAGCTCAAGCCTGTCGTGTCAAATCTCCTTCATTCAGACAGGTTCATCCCTTTCCACGTCTCATTATGTCTTATTTAAATTAAATCATGAACCCAAACTGGACTCACGGTTTATATTTGTTCATGTTAAACATTCGTGACATGAATCCAACACGTGCTCCAGGATCAATGTTTACATTTTACACGGTTGTTAGAACGAAAACTTTAGTTTTCAGTGGCTTCTTTAAAACTTGAAGTAACTTCATCAGTAACTTATTCATCTTCACATCACTATACTGCACACGCGTGTATTCTTGTTCTACTCACATGTAAACACGTGTTTACAGTCGTCATGTGATGTTGTGTCGATACAAGTGTTTTAAGGATGAATCTCATGATCACATGAGGAGAACCCCTTCATTTGAACCTTCACTTTGATGGAAGTGACCCCATGATGTTTCTGTCTCGTAGAGAAGGTTTCATTGTGTTTGTTGTACATTATTAATATCAAGAAACATAATTCCTTCTTGTTTTTCCAAATTGCGTGAAACTGTCGGGAAGTTTTTGCTCCTTTCATTCTTGCTTCACATGAAAGTACGTGCAGCTCGTCAACCAATCAGTACGATATCTATTTGATTGACATGCACAGCCGCCGATCAAAGCTCTCTGCAGCATTTTTCTTACATGACGTCACGCGATCTACTCCTCGCATCGATGAAGACGATCAGGGAATCCATCCGTGGATGTGAACACAGATCCGGGCAGGATAAGAGGACATTGAAAGGAGAGCTGCTACCTTCACAGTACATCCTTCAGTTTAGAGGTCGTGTTCAGACGGATCAAAGTACCTCGAGCGTTCAGATAGTTACCACCTTCAAGTTACTCCCAAACCAACACATCTGACAGAACTTTGATCCAAACACAGCGTTTGTGTCCTAGCAGTGACCTCGTACAAACAAGGCTCACCTCTTCTCCACGATCTCCAGCGTGAGGTGCAGAAGTTCCCTCTTGCTCTTCTCTCGCCTCTTGATCATCTCCAAGATGGTGACGGCGCGACTCAGATCCCGCCGCAGCTTCAGCATCTTCTCGTACGAGGCCTCGTCGTTCTTCCGGTTCTACAGACACGACATCATGATTGGAGTCGTTATGTTGCAACGGTTCCATACGGTTTAAAAGACAAGCGTGAAGCCATCGCCACCTTTCGAGTTTGCATCTTCTCCGTCCGTCTGCGAAAGGCCACGTAGGGGTCGCTGGTGCTGGATCCGTCCCTCCTCTCCTGCTTCACGTTGGTGCTCAGAGCTCCACTCTTGCTCACTTTCCTCTTGCGACTCCAGTAGTCGAACACCTCCTTGATGAGCTCGTCGTCCTCCTTCAGCAGCAGCTTTGCTTCTTGCAGACTCACAAACTGCAACATCAGACAAACGGCATGAAAAAAAGAGCCAAACACTGGTTTGTTGAATCACACGAGGACTTCATTCAAGCACCTGTTGTCCGCTGCCTTTCTCCAGGCGGTCGATCATCTCTTCAAACTGCAGCGCCGTGATTTCCATCTTTTTCTTCAGCTTATTCACAAACGTTTCATCTCCAGAATCCAAGTCGTAGTCCGGCTGTTCTGTGTCCAAACTGAAAGCTGAGAGACGAACAAGGGTTTGAGTATCGGAGGCGACGCGTCAGGATTCGTTTTTACTTTGAATGCATCGTTGCTACAAAACAAGCGTCTTCTCGTCAACTTTCTCTCAATCTTTAGGAAATCATTGCAACGTCTTTAAGAAGGTTTGAAGGTCAACTCATGTTGATCCAAGAGTGTTAGTGATGTTGGACCCGTTTGTTCCGTTTCATTTCTAAATATGTCAAGAGCAAAACACTGAGGTCAATTTGAAGCGGAATAAACAACCGTAGAAGGTGAACTCTCGCTCCAACTTCTACTGATAAGATGAGGTAACATGCTACTGATAAGATGAGGTAACATGCTACTGATAAGATGAGGTAACATGCTAGTGATAAGATGAGGTAACATGCTACTGATAAGATGAGGTAACATGCTACTGATAAGATGAGGTAACATGCTACTGATAAGATGAGGTAACATGCTACTGATAAGATGAGGTAACATGCTACTGATAAGATGAGGTAACATGCTACTGATAAGATGAGGTAACATGCTACTGATAAGATGAGGTAACATGCTACTGATAAGATGAGGTAACATGCTACTGATAAGATGGGGTAACAGGCTAGTGATAAGACGGGGTAACAGGCTAGTGATAAGACGGGGTAACATGCTAATGATAAGACGGGGTAACATGCTACTGATAAGACGGGGTAACATTCTACTGATAAGACGGGGTAACATGCTACTGATAAGACGGGGTAACATGCTACTGATAAGGTGGGGTAACAGGCTACTGATAAGATGAGGTAACATGCTACTGATAAGACGGGGTAACATGCTACTGATAAGACGGGGTAACATGCTACTGATAAGGTGGGGTAACAGGCTACTGATAAGATGAGGTAACATGCTACTGATAAGATGGGGTAACATGCTACTGATAAGATGAGGTAACATGCTACTGATAAGACGGGGTAACATGCTAATGATAAGACGGGGTAACATGCTAATGATAAGACGGGGTAACATGCTAATGATAAGACGGGGTAACATGCTACTGATAAGACGGGGTAACATGCTACTGATAAGACGGGGTAACATGCTACTGATAAGACGGGGTAACATGCTACTGATAAGACGGGGTAACATGCTACTGATAAGACGAGGTAACATGCTACTCACGCTGTATGTGAATAAGCTGCTTTGGCATTTTGAACTCCCCGGGGTAGAGCGACTCGTAGTGCGTGATGTTGCACTCCGCCTCTGGGACCGGGATCACCATGTTGTCTCGCTTCTCGCCGTAGACCTGCTGCGCAGAGATGGCCCGCTGGAGATGGTGTTCCTGTAGACGGAAGGAAGGCAGAGTGAGGAACGTTCTGGGATCCTATACATGTACATATGGAACCTTCAGTTCTCAAGACCCTCTGCTGTGGAACCAACTACCGGCTTCAGTCCGAGGCAGACGCCCTCTCCATGATTAAGAGTCTTCTTAAAAGTCATCTTAAAAGTCATCACGTTCAAGAAGAGTCCTCTTAAAAGTCATCTTAAAAGTCATCACGTTCAAGAAGAGTCATCTTAAAAGTCATCACGTTCAAGAAGAGTCCTCTTAAAAATCATCTTAAAAGTCTCCCCGTTCAAGACTCATCATATCTACTTTATTTGTGAGTTTGATAACCAACCATCAGTCAAGAAGGTAACAACAAATGCACAGTGACCAACAAAACACAAGAAACGCACAGTGACCAACAAAACACAACAATCGCACAGTGACCAAGATCTACAGCGTCTCATCTATGCTAAAGTATCCAGAGAGACCTCAACACGGGTCACAGCTCCACTAGAACCATCTATTGTTGGTGGACAGGATGTGGGTCAGTGAGCCGAGCGTAGTAAAACTCTTTATCTCTTGTCACTGTGATGTAATGAGCGGCGTGGACGTGTACAGTGTGTTTACGTCTGACGATAAACCTCAACCAGATACCTTCAGACACAATAAAATTCAATGAGACAAACTAGTGTCAAAAAGCATTACAAAAACAAATCTTCTCCAACACATGAAAACATTGGACACGTTAAGGATCTGATCAAGTCAACCATACATCAGATGATAAGTTACCAGATTAAATACATCTTTCAAGGACATTCGTTTCATTCAAAATGTTCTAAGAACACAAAGTACTACCACGTCAAACACAAGTGGTCAATATTCTTGTATTGTTACAACACACCATCACAGGTGTGATCAGATCTAAACAACACACCATCACAGGTGTGATCAGATCTAAACAACACACCATCACAGGTGTGATCAGATCTAAACAACACACCATCACAGGTGTGATCAGATCTAAACAACACACCATCACAGGTGTGATCAGATCTAAACAACACACCATCACAGGTGTGATCAGATCTAAACAACACACCATCACAGGTGTGATCAGATCTAAACAACACACCATCACAGGTATGATCAGATCTAAACAACACACCATCACAGGTATGATCAGATCTAAACAACACACCATCACAGGTATGATCTAAACAACACACCATCACAGGTGTGATCAGATCTAAACAACACACCATCACAGGTATGATCAGATCTAAACAACACACCATCACAGGTATGATCTAAACAACACACCATCACAGGTGTGATCAGATCTAAACAACACACCATCACAGGTGTGATCAGATCTAAACAACACACCATCACAGGTGTGATCAGATCTAAACAACACACCATCACAGGTGTGATCTAAACAACACACCATCACAGGTATGATCAGATCTAAACAACACACCATCACAGGTGTGATCTAAACAACACACCATCACAGGTATGATCAGATCTAAACAACACACCATCACAGGTATGATCAGATCTAAACAACACACCATCACAGGTATGATCAGATCTAAACAACACACCATCAAAGGTGTGATCAGATCTAAACAACACACCATCACAGGTGTGATCAGATCTAAACAACACGCCATCACAGGTATGATCAGATCTAAACAACACACCATCACAGGTATGATCAGATCTAAACAACACACCATCACAGGTATGATCAGATCTAAACAACACACCATCACAGGTGTGATCAGATCTAAACAACACACCATCACAGGTATGATCAGATCTAAACAACACACCATCACAGGTGTGATCAGATCTAAACAACACACCATCACAGGTGTGATCAGATCTAAACAACACACCATCACAGGTGTGATCAGATCTAAACAACACACCATCACAGGTGTGATCAGATCTAAACAACACACCATCACAGGTGTGATCAGATCTAAACAACACACCATCACAGGTGTGATCAGATCTAAACAACACACCATCACAGGTATGATCAGATCTAAACAACACACCATCACAGGTGTGATCAGATCTAAACAACACACCATCACAGGTATGATCAGATCTAAACAACACACCATCACAGGTGTGATCAGATCTAAACAACACACCATCACAGGTGTGATCAGATCTAAACAACACACCATCACAGGTATGATCAGATCTAAACAACACACCATCACAGGTGTGATCAGATCTAAACAACACACCATCACAGGTGTGATCAGATCTAAACAACACACCATCACAGGTATGATCAGATCTAAACAACACACCATCACAGGTATGATCAGATCTAAACAACACACCATCACAGGTGTGATCAGATCTAAACAACACACCATCACAGGTATGATCAGATCTAAACAACACACCATCACAGGTGTGATCAGATCTAAACAACACACCATCACAGGTATGATCAGATCTAAACAACACACCATCACAGGTGTGATCAGATCTAAACAACACACCATCACAGGTGTGATCAGATCTAAACAACACACCATCACAGGTGTGATCAGATCTAAACAACACACCATCACAGGTATGATCAGATCTAAACAACACACCATCACAGGTGTGATCAGATCTAAACAACACACCATCACAGGTGTGATCAGATCTAAACAACACACCATCACGGGTGTGATCAGATCTAAACAACACACCATCACGGGTGTGATCAGATCTAAACAACACACCATCACAGGTGTGATCTAAACAACACACCATCACAGGTGTGATCTAAACAACACACCATCACAGGTGTGATCAGATCTAAACAACACACCATCACAGGTATGATCGGATCTAAACAACACACCATCACAGGTGTGATCTAAACAACACACCATCACAGGTGTGATCAGATCTAAACAACACACCATCACAGGTGTGATCAGATCTAAACAACACACCATCACAGGTATGATCAGATCTAAACAACACACCATCACAGGTGTGATCTAAACAACACACCATCACAGGTGTGATCAGATCTAAACAACACACCATCACAGGTATGATCAGATCTAAACAACACACCATCACAGGTATGATCAGATCTAAACAACACACCATCACAGGTATGATCTAAACAACACACCATCACAGGTGTGATCAGATCTAAACAACACACCATCACAGGTATGATCGGATCTAAACAACACACCATCACAGGTATGATCAGATCTAAACAACACACCATCACAGGTATGATCAGATCTAAACAACACACCATCACAGGTATGATCAGATCTAAACAACACACCATCACAGGTGTGATCAGATCTAAACAACACACCATCACAGGTATGATCAGATCTAAACAACACACCATCACAGGTGTGATCAGATCTAAACAACACACCATCACAGGTATGATCAGATCTAAACAACACACCATCACAGGTATGATCTAAACAACACACCATCACAGGTGTGATCAGATCTAAACAACACACCATCACAGGTATGATCTAAACAACACACCATCACAGGTATGATCAGATCTAAACAACACACCATCACAGGTATGATCAGATCTAAACAACACACCATCACAGGTATAATCGGATCTAAACAACACACCATCACAGGTGTGATCGGATCTAAACAACACACCATCACAGGTATAATCAGATCTAAACAACACACCATCACAGGTATGATCGGATCTAAACAACACACCATCACAGGTATGATCTAAACAACACACCATCACAGCTATGATCGGATCTAAACAACACACCATCACAGGTATGATCGGATCTAAACAACACCACGTGCTCATCTGTCAACACTGCTGTCATCCCGCACCGACTCACGGTCTCCCCCTGGCGGCCGCTGCCGTTCACTGCAGACACTCGGCCAACAAAATGGCGGGACAGAGACGCGTCACGTGACGTCTTTGTGCAATAAACGCTGTTTTGAACCAGAACCTCCAAAGCTAGCGCGGGCTTGAACCCCAATATCGCTCGACGACAGCGTCACGGCGCCGCGGGTGCGACTGCGGGTCCGCCTGGTTCGGTACCCGAGGCGGTCCGCCGAGCCTCGCGCAGACAACATGGCGGCCATGAGAGCTGCGCACATCCAGCTGAGCAGCGAACACACGGACCCTACGCACCGATTCCTCCTCCTTCTCCATCCCGGTGGGCATCTGCGGCACCGCCCGGTTGATGGACGCGTACTCGTGCAGGTCCGGCAGGTCCTCGCAGCGGAACACGGGCAGGGCTCGGCTCGCGTCCAGAGCTCGCGCCCGGAACGACAGCTTGCTCATGTTGGCGGGAAGACACGCACGAGCCTGCGCGGGTCAGAGTGAGCGCAGACCCGGGTCTCCGTCGGTGCTGGTGGTCCTCCGCCGCTCCCGGCTCACCACGCCATGGCCAACATGGCGGACATTACTCGCTCGTGCACGCCCCGCCACCAACAGCCATTCCCGCGCAGGCGCGCCTCAGACGGAGCGCGGGAGCGAGAGGGCGGGAGAAGATCAGTGACCAGAGCGATGACGAGTCTGCGCACTGACGTCAACTCACCTTCACGCGTGAACTTCAGCACATCTGCTGAACATCAGTCGAGAATAATCGATAAAGTACCGAACTTAAGACACTTCGCTCTGACACACACTTCACACACACACACACCACCCTGTTGACCACAGGTTGTCATGAGAACCATCTATAAATCCACTCATCAGTCATTATGGATAAAGCTTTATAACCTGTATTACAATCACGTCCATCACCGGGTCAAGGTCGCCTCCCTGTGGCAGAAGACCTGCTCTCCATGACGTCATCAATTCTCCTCATACACAAGTTATATTCGCTCATAAGCTCTTCATTAAACAGCGTTTCTTGTGATCGTGGAAAATAAAACATGTTTAAGTTGTAACAGATAGAACTCAGTCAACGAGTTTGAGAAACACATTGATTTATCAACAAACTTCTACCTAAGCTAAGCTAACATCGACGTCTTCAAGAGACACTCTTATGACAACATTGTGACTCAGAAGATTCCCTTTGACTTTGGAAAATCAAACTCGTGCCATTTTTTTTATTCTGGCGACAGAAGAAGGTCAAAACAATCTTAAACATGTGGAACAAATCACATACTTCTCTTAGTATACTAGAAGTTAGTATCATCAGGATAGTGTACGTACTAACTAGTAACTAATCCTCCACAGATAGTATGTCTCAAACATACTTCTCTTAGTATACTAGAAGTTAGTATCATCAGGATAGTGTACGTACTAACTAGTAACTAATCCTCCACAGATAGTATGTCTCAAATCACATACTTCTCTTAGTATACTAGAAGTTAGTATCATCAGGATAGTGTACGTACTAACTAGTAACTAATCCTCCACAGATAGTATGTCTCAAACATACTTCTCTTAGTATACTAGAAGTTAGTATCATCAGGATAGTGTATGTACTAACTAGTAACTAATCCTCCACAGATAGTATGTCTCAAATCACATACTTCTCTTAGTATACTAGAAGTTAGTATCATCAGGATAGTGTACGTACTAACTAGTAACTAATCCTCCACAGATAGTATGTCTCAAACATACTTCTCTTAGTATACTAGAAGTTAGTATCATCAGGATAGTGTATGTACTAACTAGTAACTAATCCTCCACAGATAGTATGTCTCAAACATACTTCTCTTAGTATACTAGAAGTTAGTATCATCAGGATAGTGTACGTACTAACTAGTAACTAATCCTCCACAGATAGTATGTCTCAAACATACTTCTCTTAGTATACTAGAAGTTAGTATCATCAGGATAGTGTATGTACTAACTAGTAACTAATCCTCCACAGATAGTATGTCTCAAACATACTTCTCTTAGTATACTAGAAGTTAGTATCATCAGGATAGTGTACGTACTAACTAGTAACTAATCCTCTACAGATAGTATGTCTCAAATCACATACTTCTCTTAGTACGTTCACTATCCTGATGCATACTAACTTCTAGTATACTAACTAGTAACTAATCCTCTACAGATAGTATGTCTCAAATCACATACTTCTCTTAGTATACTAGAAGTTAGTATCATCAGGATAGTGTACGTACTAACTAGTAACTAATCCTCCACAGATAGTATGTCTCAAACATACTTCTCTTAGTATTCTAGAAGTTAGTATCATCAGGATAGTGTACGTACTAACTAGTAACTAATCCTCCACAGATAGTATGTCTCAAACATACTTCTCTTAGTATACTAGAAGTTAGTATCATCAGGATAGTGTATGTACTAACTAGTAACTAATCCTCCACAGATAGTATGTCTCAAACATACTTCTCTTAGTATACTAGAAGTTAGTATCATCAGGATAGTGTATGTACTAACTAGTAACTAATCCTCCACAGATAGTATGTCTCAAACATACTTCTCTTAGTATACTAGAAGTTAGTATCATCAGGATAGTGTATGTACTAACTAGTAACTAATCCTCCACAGATAGTATGTCTCAAACATACTTCTCTTAGTATACTAGAAGTTAGTATCATCAGGATAGTGTACGTACTAACTAGTAACTAATCCTCCACAGATAGTATGTCTCAAACATACTTCTCTTAGTATACTAGAAGTTAGTATCATCAGGATAGTGTATGTACTAACTAGTAACTAATCCTCCACAGATAGTATGTCTCAAACATACTTCTCTTAGTATACTAGAAGTTAGTATCATCAGGATAGTGTACGTACTAACTAGTAACTAATCCTCTACAGATAGTATGTCTCAAATCACATACTTCTCTTAGTACGTTCACTATCCTGATGCATACTAACTTCTAGTATACTAACTAGTAACTAATCCTCTACAGATAGTATGTCTCAAATCACATACTTCTCTTAGTATACTAGAAGTTAGTATCATCAGGATAGTGTACGTACTAACTAGTAACTAATCCTCCACAGATAGTATGTCTCAAACATACTTCTCTTAGTATACTAGAAGTTAGTATCATCAGGATAGTGTACGTACTAACTAGTAACTAATCCTCCACAGATAGTATGTCTCAAACATACTTCTCTTAGTATACTAGAAGTTAGTATGCATCAGGATAGTGTACGTACTAACTAGTAACTAATCCTCCACAGATAGTATGTCTCAAACATACTTCTCTTAGTATACTAGAAGTTAGTATCATCAGGATAGTGTACGTACTAACTAGTAACTAATCCTCCACAGTTTGTCTCAAATCAAACTCTGCTGCTACACACTAACAGGAAATGACGCGACAGCTTCTTCTTCTACTTCTATTTAACGATGGTTTCAACCAGCTGTAGGAACACTAGCGACACCTGCTGGCAGCACGTTTTGCAAGTTTGGAAAAAGAAATAAAGAAAAAACATGAGAATCGAAATATTCTCGAGATATTTAAGCTGGTATCAGCAGCAGAGACATGTTTATCCTCGTACTGCTGCGGAAAATACACCTGTAAGTATATGAATATATATATATATATATATATATAGGTGTGTTGTACATATATATGACGTAACTTCCGTTTACAACTTCACTAAGATGGAGTCGTTTAGTGTAGATAGTATCCATCAATCCATACTCAGTTTTTTAGTGTTTTAGTGACAATTTAGTGTGTATGGAGCACTATATTTACATACTAAGAATTGAGACGCACTAGATGGTGGAGTCGATGCTAGATGGTGGAGTCGACGCTAGATGGTGGAGTCGACGCTAGATGGTGGAGTCGATGCTAGATGGTGGAGTCGACGCTAGATGGTGGAGTCGACGCTAGATGGTGGAGTCGACGCTAGATGGTGGAGTCGACGCTAGATGGTGGAGTCGACGCTAGATGGTGGAGTCGACGCTAGATGGTGGAGTCGACGCTAGATGGTGGAGTCGTGATTAAGTATTTACTGTAAGTCCAGGAACCGGTAGAAATGACTTTAAAACAAATCAGTCTGAGCAGGAGTCGCAGCAGCAGGAAGTGGAAACATGAATGTTTTATGGAATTTAGAAGCTTTAAGTTTTACTAACATTTGAACGCACGCAAAAGACCACTTTTTTCAGAGCAGTCGCACGCACGCACACACACACACACGCACACACACACGCACACACGAGTTACAAAGTGACAAACTCCTCATGACAGTCGAGGCTACACAAGTTCTTTACATACTCTTTTTACCAGGACCTGAAGCCAAACATCTGGGCCATCTTGAAGAACCAGAACCAGCCTCCCAGCTGCTAGTTCTGGTCACCAAACACAACTGATCCAAGTTCAACTAATGTGTGGAGTGTGTTGAAAACTCTTCATTGAAGTTAACGTGACCAGGTTTGTGCAGATGAGATAACAACGAACCAGATGTTCGTAACCTTTTGTTGTGGCAGGACCTGCTTCTTCTCATGCAGCCATTCAAGGGAGATTAAACCATAGTTAAATATTAAACGTTAAATATTGAGCCAACTTGACAATCCACCAACATTTTAAAATATCACGTCAATTTCACAGGTTTGGGGACAAAAATGTTTAGACATGAATTCTTGGTAAACTCTAATCATTTGGATTTTGAAATCTTTCCTGCACAGAAGACACTGGACACGTGGCTCGGAGCGACATAAGAATTGGCTCCAAACACACTTCATGCATCAAAGAAAACGTATATTTCTGAAGTTTGTACTGAATCTGTTCTTTCATCTCTTTCAATAAATGTTACCTGATACTTTGAGAAGTAAACTAACAAGTTTTCTTTTTCATATGCTGATATTTCTAAGAAAAAAATTGGACTTACGACGTATGAAATGCCGACTAATGATTTCATGAATTCCTTTCATGATTTGTCAACTAACGTGTCGCTGGATATTGTTTTGATACATTTATTTCATGTTTATCTGATCATCTCTGAACCTCCAGCCAGAGGTGGATAAACACCTGAACAGTTGGAACCAAAACACATTCATAGGATCAGAAAACTTTTATTTCCAGCGTCGTAAACATTGGATCTTTTTGATGGCGGATTAGAAACTGAAGAACCAGTGAATGATCTCAACACAGAGCAGGTTTAGAACATGTGTCATGACTCACGTAAGATGGTGAACATCATCCAAACACCTGCTCCATGTTCACCTGTGCTGGAGGTCTGAGGGTGAGAAGTATGAAGAGAGTATTATTATTATTATTATAAGACAACATTAGAAGAAGAACATGCAGAAGTTACAAGAGAGTCACTCTTGGTGAAGACATTGTTCAGAGGCAGAAACACATTAAGACACTCATGAGTAAATGAGTTTTAAACAGAAAGTCACTTTGAAACACGTGACGACGAAGACAACGATATTGTTAAAGTTAAAGTTAACATTCTTTCAACATGTTAGCAAACAGCAGCGATGCTAACAGACAGATGCTAACGCTAGCCCTGCTCGTCAACAAGTCAACAAACGTGACTCGTCAAACTAGTTGATCCAAACATGGTGATGTGGGTCAAACTAAGGTCACAGAAGACAACTAACCTGGTCGAGGCTCCGACAGACTTTAGTTCTCCTGGTTATCATGCTAGTAGCTAGTAGCTTCTATGCTAACGCTAGTTAGCTGCTGGTCAGCTCGGAACAAAACGATTGTTATTCGGAATAATTCCTCCTGGAACAAAGTAGAGTTCAGTTGAAAGAGAAGCTGCGAGGTTTGATGTTCTTGTGGAGACAATAATCCTCGGAGTCTCAGAGTCACAGCTTCGACTCCAGAGAAGAAAAACAAACTGAGCAGCAGCGGCTTGAAGCGAACATTCTGATTGGACCGTGAACCACTTGACCACGCCCACCGTCACCCGAGGCGCCTCAGTTTGTCACGTGACGTGGTTTAACGTTTCCGGTGATCAGTGACGTAGAAGTAGATTTATTAATGTATTTCAATACATCACAGGTGTGTTAGTACTTCTCAGATCACAGGTGTGTTAGTACTTCTGAGATCACGGGTGTGTTAGTACTTCTTGGATCACAGGTGTGTTAGTACTTCTCAGATCACAGGTGTGTTAGTACTTCTTGGATCACAGGTGTGTTAGTACTTCTCAGCTCACAGGTGTGTTAGTACTTCTCAGATCACAGGTGTGTTAGTACTTCTCAGATCACAGGTGTGTGTTAGTACTTCTCAGATCACAGGTGTGTGTTAGTACTTCTTAGATCACAGGTGTGTTAGTACTTCTCAGATCACAGGTGTGTTAGTACTTTTCAGATCACAGGTGTGTTAGTACTTCTCAGATCACAGGTGTGTTAGTACTTCTCAGATCACAGGTGTGTGTTAGTACTTTTCAGATCACAGGTGTGTTAGTACTTCTCAGATCACAGGTGTGTTAGTACTTCTCAGATCACAGGTGTGTTAGTACTTCTTAGATCACAGGTGTGTTAGTACTTTTCAGATCACAGGTGTGTTAGTACTTCTTAGATCACAGGTGTGTTAGTACTTCTCAGATTACAGGTGTGTGTTAGTACTTCTTAGATCACAGGTGTGTTAGTACTTCTCAGATCACAGGTGTGTGTTAGTACTTATTAGATGACAGGTGTGTTAGTACTTTTCAGATCACAGGTGTGTTAGTACTTCTTAGATCACAGGTGTGTTAGAACTTCTCAGATTACAGGTGTGTGTTAGTACTTCTTAGATCACAGGTGTGTTAGTACTTCTCAGATCACAGGTGTGTGTTAGTACTTCTTAGATCACAGGTGTGTTAGTACTTCTCAGATCACAGGTGTGTGTTAGTACTTCTCAGATCACAGGTGTGTTAGTACTTCTCAGATCACAGGTGTGTGTTAGTACTTCTCAGATCACAGGTGTGTGTTAGTACTTCTCAGATTACAGGTGTGTTAGTACTTCTCAGCTCACAGGTGTGTTAGTACTTCTCAGATCACAGGTGTGTGTTAGTACTTCTTAGATCACAGGTGTGTTAGTACTTCTCAGATCACAGGTGTGTTAGTACTTCTCAGATCACAGGTGTGTTAGTACTTCTCAGATCACAGGTGTGTGTTAGTACTTCTTAGATCACAGGTGTGTTAGTACTTTTCAGATCACAGGTGTGTTAGTACTTCTTAGATCACAGGTGTGTTAATACTTCCCAGATTACAGGTGTGTGTTAGTACTTCTTAGATCACAGGTGTGTTAGTACTTCTCAGATCACAGGTGTGTGTTAGTACTTCTTAGATCACAGGTGTGTTAGTACTTCTCAGATCACAGGTGTGTGTTAGTACTTCTCAGATCACAGGTGTGTTAGTACTTCTCAGATCACAGGTGTGTGTTAGTACTTCTCAGATCACAGGTGTGTGTTAGTACTTCTCAGATCACAGGTGTGTTAGTACTTCTCAGCTCACAGGTGTGTTAGTACTTCTCAGATCACAGGTGTGTGTTAGTACTTCTTAGATCACAGGTGTGTTAGTACTTCTCAGATCACAGGTGTGTTAGTACTTCTCAGATCACAGGTGTGTTAGTACTTCTCAGATCACAGGTTAGTGTTAGTACTTCTCAGATCACAGGTGTGTGTTAGTACTTCTCAGATCACAGGTGTGTGTTAGTACTTCTTAGATCACAGGTGTGTTAGTACTTCTCAGATCACAGGTGTGTTAGTACTTTTCAGATCACAGGTGTGTTAGTACTTCTCAGATCACAGGTGTGTTAGTACTTCTCAGATCACAGGTGTGTGTTAGTACTTTTCAGATCACAGGTGTGTTAGTACTTCTCAGATCACAGGTGTGTTAGTACTTCTCAGATCACAGGTGTGTTAGTACTTCTTAGATCACAGGTGTGTTAGTACTTTTCAGATCACAGGTGTGTTAGTACTTCTTAGATCACAGGTGTGTTAGTACTTCTCAGATTACAGGTGTGTGTTAGTACTTCTTAGATCACAGGTGTGTTAGTACTTCTCAGATCACAGGTGTGTGTTAGTACTTCTTAGATCACAGGTGTGTTAGTACTTTTCAGATCACAGGTGTGTTAGTACTTCTTAGATCACAGGTGTGTTAGTACTTCTCAGATTACAGGTGTGTGTTAGTACTTCTTAGATCACAGGTGTGTTAGTACTTCTCAGATCACAGGTGTGTGTTAGTACTTCTCAGATCACAGGTGTGTTAGTACTTCTCAGCTCACAGGTGTGTTAGTACTTCTCAGATCACAGGTGTGTGTTAGTACTTCTTAGATCACAGGTGTGTTAGTACTTCTCAGATCACAGGTGTGTTAGTACTTCTCAGATCACAGGTGTGTTAGTACTTCTCAGATCACAGGTGTGTGTTAGTACTTCTCAGATCACAGGTGTGTGTTAGTACTTCTCAGATCACAGGTGTGTGTTAGTACTTCTTAGATCACAGGTGTGTTAGTACTTCTCAGATCACAGGTGTGTTAGTACTTTTCAGATCACAGGTGTGTTAGTACTTCTCAGATCACAGGTGTGTTAGTACTTCTCAGATCACAGGTGTGTGTTAGTACTTTTCAGATCACAGGTGTGTTAGTACTTCTCAGATCACAGGTGTGTGTTAGTACTTCTCAGATCACAGGTGTGTGTTTGTACTTCTCAGATCACAGGTGTGTGTTAGTACTTCTCAGATCACAGGCGTGTGTTAGTACTTCTCAGATCACAGGTGTGTGTTAGTACTTCTTAGATCACAGGTGTGTTAGTACTTCTCAGATCACAGGTGTGTGTTAGTACTTCTCAGATCACAGGTGTGTGTTAGTACTTCTCAGATCACAGGTGTGTGTTAGTACTTCTCAGATCACAGGTGTGTGTTAGTACTTCTCAGATCACAGGCGTGTGTTAGTACTTCTCAGATCACAGGTGTGTGTTAGTACTTCTTAGATCACAGGTGTGTTAGTACTTCTCAGATCACAGGTGTGTGTTTGTACTTCTCAGATCACAGGTGTGTGTTAGTACTTCTCAGATCACAGGCGTGTGTTAGTACTTCTCAGATCACAGGTGTGTGTTAGTACTTCTTAGATCACAGGTGTGTTAGTACTTCTCAGATCACAGGTGTGTGTTTGTACTTCTCAGATCACAGGTGTGTGTTAGTACTTCTCAGATCACAGGTGTGTGTTAGTACTTCTCAGATCACAGGTGTGTGTTAGTACTTCTCAGATCATTCTCTAAATATAACTTTATGGACTTTAGTATTTTTGTTAGAAATGTTCAAGTGAATAAAAGGTGAAGTTAGAAAATAGTAAATAATAGAAAGTATTTCAACATTAGATTCAAAGTAAATATTCCTAAATAATATCATGTTTGACAATAATTAGTTGATTTAAATAAAGGATTTTTATAATTTTCACGTCAGCGTCTGTAGAAATGTAATTTATCACCAATCCTCCAGGGGGCAGTAAAGACCCGCGTCTGGGTTTCAAACTCTGTTCGTCAGGTGAGTATTTCCGTCAGTTTCATGAACCATGTGTCACATGATCTGCTGCAGACCAGGAGTGTTCAGAGGCTCCTCAGCCAGAGTTGAACAATTCATAATAATCATTGAACACAAAGAACATGTGTTTAATGTCTCAACACAATCCTGCTGGATAATGACGACAAACATAATGACGACAACAACGTTCATCTTGAATCAAGTGTTTTTAATATGTTGAGTCGATGAACACATGATGAGACTGAACACATGATGTGACTGAACACATGATGTAACTGAACACATGATGAGACTGAACACATGATGTAACTGAACACACGATGAGACTGAACACATGATGAGACTGAACACATGATGAGACTGAACACATGATGTAACTGAACACATGATGTAACTGAACACATGATGTAACTGAACATATGATGTAACTGAACACATGATGTAACTGAACACATGATGTAACTGAACACATGATGTAACTGAACACATGATGTAACTGAACACATGATGTAACTGAACACATGATGTGACTGAACACATGATGTAACTGAACACATGATGTGACTGAACACATGATGTAACTGAACACATGATGAGACTGAACACATGATGTGACTGAACACATGATGTAACTGAACACATGATGAGACTGAACACATGATGAGACTGAACACATGATGTAACTGAACACATGATGTAACTGAACACATGATGAGACTGAACACATGATGTAACTGAACACATGATGAGACTGAACACATGATGAGACTGAACACATGATGAGACTGAACACATGATGTTATTGAACACATGATGAGACTGAACACATGATGTAACTGAACACATGATGAGACTGAACACATGCTGTAACTGAACACATGATGAAACTGAACACATGATGTAACTGAACACATGATGAGACTGAACACATGATGTAACTGAACACATGATGAGACTGAACACATGATGTAACTGAACACATGATGTAACTGAACACATGATGAGACTGAACACATGATGTAACTGAACACATGATGAGACTGAACACATGATGAGACTGAACACATGATGAGACTGAACACATGATGTTATTGAACACATGATGAGACTGAACACATGATGTAACTGAACACATGATGTTATTGAACACATGATGAGACTGAACACATGATGTAACTGAACACATGATGTGACTGAACACATGATGAGACTGAACACATGATGTAACTGAACACATGATGAGACTGAACACATGATGTAACTGAACACATGATGTAACTGAACACATGATGTAACTGAACACATGATGTAACTGAACACATGATGTAAATGAACACATGATGTAACTGAACACATGATGAGACTGAACACATGATGAGACTGAACACATGATGTAACTGAACACATGATGTGACTGAACACATGATGAGACTGAACACATGATGAGACTGAACACATGATGTAACTGAACACATGATGTAACTGAACACATGATGAGACTGAACACATGATGAGACTGAACACATGATGTAACTGAACACATGATGTAACTGAACACATGATGTAACTGAACACATGATGTAACTGAACACATGATGTAACTGAACACATGATGTAACTGAACACATGATGTAACTGAACACATGATGAGACTGAACACATGATGAGACTGAACACATGATGTAACTGAACACATGATGTAACTGAACACATGATGTAACTGAACACATGATGTAATTGAACACATGATGAGACTGAACACATGATGTAACTGAACACATGATGAGACTGAACACATGATGAGACTGAACACATGATGTAACTGAACACATGATGAGACTGAACACATGATGAGACTGAACACATGATGTAACTGAACACATGATGTAACTGAACACATGATGTAACTGAACACATGATGTAACTGAACACATGATGTAACTGAACACATGATGAGACTGAACACATGATGTAACTGAACACATGATGAGACTGAACACATGATGAGACTGAACACATGATGTAGCTGAACACATGATGTAACTGAACACATGATGTAACTGAACACATGATGTAACTGAACACATGATGAGACTGAACACATGATGTAACTGAACACATGATGTAACTGAACACATGATGAGACTGAACACATGATGTAACTGAACACATGATGAGACTGAACACATGATGAGACTGAACACATGATGTAACTGAACACATGATGTAACTGAACACATGATGTAACTGAACACATGATGAGACTGAACACATGATGTAACTGAACACATGATGTAACTGAACACATGATGTAACTGAACACATGATGTAACTGAACACATGATGAGACTGAACACATGATGTAACTGAACACATGATGTAACTGAACACATGATGTAACTGAACACATGATGAGACTGAACACATGATGTAACTGAACACATGATGTAACTGAACACATGATGAGACTGAACACATGATGTAACTGAACACATGATGTAACTGAACACATGGTGAGACTGAACACATGATGTAACTGAACACATGATGTAACTGAACACATGATGTAACTGAACACATGATGAGACTGAACACATGATGTAACTGAACACATGATGAGACTGAACACATGATGTAACTGAACACATGATGTAACTGAACACATGATGTAACTGAACACATGATCAGACTGAACACATGACGTAACTGAACACATGATGTAACTGAACACATGATGAGACTGAACACATGATGTAACTGAACACATGATGTAACTGAACACATGATGTAACTGAACACATGATGAGACTGAACACATGATGAGACTGAACACATGATGTAACTGAACACATGATGTAACTGAACACATGATGAGACTGAACACATGATGTAACTGAACACATGATGAGACTGAACACATGATGAGACTGAACACATGATGTAACTGAACACATGATGTGACTGAACACATGATGAGACTGAACACATGATGTAACTGAACACATGATGAGACTGAACACATGATGTAACTGAACACATGTTGAGACTGAACACATGATGTAACTGAACACATGATGAGACTTAACACATGATGAGACTGAACACATGATGTAACTGAACACATGATGAGACTGAACACATGATGTGACTGAACACATGATGAGACTGAACACATGATGAGACTGAACACATGATGTAACTGAACACATGACGAGACTGAACACATGATGAGACTGAACACATGATGAGACTGAACACATGATGAGACTGAACACATGATGAGACTGAACACATGATGTAACTGAACACATGATGAGACAGAACACATGATGAGACTGAACACATGATGAGACTGAACACATGATGTAACTGAACACATGATGAGACTGAACACATGATGTAACTGAACACATGATGAGACTGAACACATGATGAGACTGAACACATGATGAGACTGAACACATGATGAGACTGAACACATGATGTTATTGAACACATGATGAGACTGAACACATGATGAGACTGAACACATGATGTAACTGAACACATGATGTAACTGAACACATGATGTAACTAAACACACAATGTAACTAAACACACAATGAGACTGAACACATGATGTAACTGAACACATGATGAGACTGAACACACGATGTAACTGAACACATGATGTAACTGAACACATGATGTAACTGAACACATGATGTAACTGAACACATGATGTAACTGAACACATGATGAGACAGAACACATGATGAGACTGAACACATGATGAGACTGAACACATGATGTAACTGAACACATGATGTAACTGAACACATGATGAGACTGAACACATGATGAGACTGAACACATGATGTAACTGAACACATGATGAGACTGAACACATGATGTAACTGAACACATGATGAGACTGAACACATGATGTAACTGAACACATGATGAGACTGAACACATGATGAGACTGAACACATGATGTAACTGAACACATGATGAGACTGAACACATGATGAGACTGAACACATGATGAGACTGAACACATGATGAGACTGAACACATGATGAGACTGAACACATGATGTAACTGAACACATGATGAGACTGAACACACGATGTAACTGAACACATGATGTAACTGAACACATGATGTAACTGAACACATGATGTAACTGAACACATGATGAGACTGAACACATGATGTAACTGAACACATGATGTAACTGAACACATGATGAGACTGAACACATGATGTAACTGAACACATGATGTAACTGAACACATGATGTAACTGAACACATGATGAGACTGAACACATGATGTAACTGAACACATGATGTAACTGAACACATGATGAGACTGAACACATGATGTAACTGAACACATGATGAGACTGAACACATGATGTAACTGAACACATGATGTAACTGAACACATGATGAGACTGAACACATGGTGTAACTGAACACATGATGTAACTGAACACATGATGTAACTGAACACATGATTGTGTCTCTCCCCCTCTCTCTCTCCTTCTCTCTCCCTCTCCTCTCTCTCTCTCCTTCTCTCTCCCTCTCTCCTTCTCTCTCCCTCTCCCTCTCTCTCTCTCCCTCTCTCTCCTTCTCTCTCCTTCTCTCTCTCTCTCCTTCTCTCTCTCTCTCTCTCTCCCTCTCCCTCTTACTCTCTCTCTGCCCCTCTCTCTATCCCTCTCTGTCTCTCTCTCTCTCTCTCTCTCCCTCTCTCTCTGTCTCTCTCTCTCTCTCTCTCCCTCTCTCCCTCTCCCTCTTACTCTCTCTCTGTCCCTCTCTCTCTCTGTCCCTCTCTCTCCCTCTCTGTCTCTCTCTCTCTCTCATTCTCTCTCTCTGTCCCTCTCTCTCTCTCTCTCTCTCTCTCTCTCTCTCTCTCTCTCTCTCTCTCTCTCTCTCTCTCTCATTCTCTCTCTCTCTCTCTCTCTCTCTCTCTCTCTCTCTCTCTCTCTCTCTCTCTCTCTCATTCTCTCTCTCTCTCTCTCTCTCTCTCTCTCTCTCTCTCTCTCTCTCTCTCTCTCTCTCTCTCTCTCTCTCTCTCTCTCTCTCTCTCTCTCTCTCTCTCTCTCTCTCTCTCTCTCTCTCTCTCTCTCTCTCTCTCTCTCTCTCTCTCTCTCTCTCTCTCTCTCTCTCTCTCTCTCTCTCTCTCTCTCTCTCTCTCTCTCTCTCTCTCTCTGCGTCACATACGCATCCATCTCAGTGATTGACAGCTACCGACAGGAGGATTTGTTGCGACACCTCTCGTCTCCATCTCTGCTGTGCAGGCGAGTCCAGGAACTCCTGAGGCCAGCGAGCAGTTTCCATAGCAGCACCAGCCACACCCTGAGCTGCAGCATCTCAACCTGATGAAGAACTGATGCTTCAACGACCGATCAGGTCCAGTCAGTGACAAATGTTGATGTCACACACCTGAACACACCTGAACTCACCTGAACACACCTGAACAAACCTGAACTCACCTGAACACACCTGAACAAACCTGAACACACCTGAACAAACCTGAACTCACCTGAACACACCTGAACTCACCTGAACACACCTGGACTCACCTGAACACACCTGAACAAACCTGAACACACCTGAACTCACCTTAACACACCTGAACACACCTGAACAAACCTGAACTCACCTGAACACACCTGAACTCACCTGAACACACCTGAACTCACCTGAACACACCTGAACTCACCTGAACACACCTGAACTCACCTGAACACACCTGAACAAACCTGAACACACCTGAACAAACCTGAACTCACCTGAACACACCTGAACTCACCTGAACACACCTGAACTCACCTGAACACACCTGAACAAACCTGAACACACCTGAACTCACCTTAACACACCTGAACAAACCTGAACACACCTGAACTCACCTGAACACACCTGAACAAACCTGAACTCACCTGAACACACCTGAACTCACCTTAACACACCTGAACACACCTGAACAAACCTGAACTCACCTGAACACACCTGAACTCACCTGAACACACCTGAACAAAAACAAAAAGTTAAAAATACATAAACTTCCTGTTGGTAAAGCTAAGCTAAGTTTGAGTGACAGCTCAGCAAGATCCCGCCCTTCTAAGCTCACAGGCTGATTAATCGATAAAATGATCATCTGCACAAACACGTGTCACAGAGAGTCACTGGCCGTCGCCGTGGCAACGATATTACTTCCCAGGATGAAGATTTCTCTGGTAAACATTGTCATTCAAGACGCTCCGCCATCGACTGCTTCTGCCTGCATTAGCATTCCTGCGGCGGCTTGTTTGTGCTACACTGTTGATGTGACAGTCGTCGTGATGATGTCACTGCACAGACATCAACAATCGTGTCAGAGTGTTTTAACATTTTCTTTTTATCCTGAACCCTTGTCGTGTCTCTGGGTCAAAGGTCAACAACCTCAACCTACGTTGTTTAAACTATTTAAATCAATATCTTCACCTAAACGCTATAAAACCACGATTGACAGATCGTCCTTGACTGACACTGTTTTGAACTTGATGAAGTCATTCAATCTAATCGAGTATTTATTTTTTCCTTCATAAAAGCAACACTATTGTCGACGTCAAACTAACATCTTCATCTCTGACCAGTTCAGATAAACAATGACTTGAACCAAGAAAGCCTTTTATAATTGATTGAATCCAAATGTAGTCGATGATGAAGAAGTTCTGAAGAGAAGAAGGAATTTATTACTTACTTACTTAGTTACTTACTAACTTAGTTACTTATTTACTTACTTACTTACTTTGTTACTTACTTACTTACTAACTTAGTTACTTGTTTACTTACTTACGTACTTAGTTACTTGCTTACTTACTTACTTATTTACTTACTGACTTAGTTACTTTTTTACTTACTTACTTACTTAGTTACTTACTTACTTATTTACTTACTTACTTAGTTACTTACTTATTTACTTAGTTACTTACTTAATTACTTAGTTACTTACTAACTTAGTTACTTATTTACTTACTTACTTACTTTGTTACTTACTTACTTACTTACTAACTTAGTTACTTGTTTACTTACTTACGTACTTAGTTACTTGCTTACTTACTTACTAACTTAGTTACTTATTTACTTACTTAGTTACTTAGTTACTTATTTACTTACTGACTTAGTTACTTTTTTACTTACTTACTTACTTAGTTACTTACTTACTTATTTACTTACTTACTTACTTATTTACTTAGTTACTTACTTAATTACTTAGTTACTTACTTACTTACTAACTTAGTTACTTATTTACTTACTTAGTTACTTACTTACTAACTTAGTTACTTATTTACTTACTTACTTACTTACTAACTTAGTTACTTATTTACTTACTTACTTACTTATTTTGTTACTTACTTACTTACTTACTAACTTAGTTACTTGTTTACTTACTTACGTACTTAGTTACTTGCTTACTTACTTACTTACTTATTTACTTATTTACTTACTTACTTACTTACTTACTTACTTAGTTACTTACTTACTTACTTAGTTAGTTACTTACTTACTTAGTTACTTATTTACTTACTTAGTTACTTATTTACTTACTTACTAACTTAGTTACTTATTTACTTACTTAATTACTTACTTACTTATTTACTTACTTAGTTACTTATTTACTTACTTACTTACTTAGTTACTAACTTACTTACTTAGTTAGTTACTTACTTACTAACTTAGTTACTTATTTACTTACTTAGTTACTTATTTACTTACTTACTAACTTATTTACTTATTTACTTACTTACTTACTTAGTTACTTATTTACTTACTTACTAACTTAGTTACTTATTTACTTACTTACTAACTTAGTTACTTATTTACTTACTTACTTACTTAGTTACTTACTAACTTAGTAACTTATTTACTTACTTACCTACCTACTAACCTTCTTAGTTACTTCCTTCCTTCCTTCCTTAGTTACGTACCTACTGACTGACTGACTCCCTCACTCACTGTAAGAGTATCTTACAGTCTCTGAGTCTCTGTAGTATTACTCCTCCAGTCTCTGTAGTATTACTCCTCCAGTCTCTGTAGTATTACTCCTCCAGTCTCTGTAGTATTACTCCTCCAGTCTCTGTATTATTACTCCTCCAGTCTCTGTAGTATTACTCCTCCAGTCTCTGTAGGATTACTCCTCCAGTGTCTGTAGTATTACTCCTCGAGTCTCTGTAGTATTACTCCTCCAGTCTCTGTATTATTACTCCTCGAGTCTCTGTATTATTACTCCTCCAGTCTCTGTAGTATTACTCCTCGAGTTTCTGTAGTATTACTCCTCCAGTCTCTGTAGTATTACTCCTCCAGTCTCTGTAGTATTACTCCTCCAGTGTCTGTAGTATTACTCCTCCAGTCTCTGTAGTATTACTCCTCCAGTCTCTGTATTATTACTCCTCGAGTCTCTGTACTATTACTCCTCCAGTCTCTGTATTATTACTCCTCCAGTCTCTGTAGTATTACTCCTCCAGTCTCTGTATTATTACTCCTCCAGTCTCTGTAGTATTACTCCTCGAGTCTCTGTATTATTACTCCTCCAGTCTCTGTAGTATTACTCCTCCAGTCTCTGTAGTATTACTCCTCCAGTGTCTGTAGTATTACTCCTCGAGTCTCTGTAGTATTACTCCTCCAGTCTCTGTATTATTACTCCTCCAGTGTCTGTAGTATTACTCCTCGAGTCTCTGTATTATTACTCCTCCAGTCTCTGTAGTATTACTCCTCGAGTCTCTGTATTATTACTCCTCCAGTGTCTGTAGTATTACTCCTCGAGTCTCTGTATTATTACTCCTCCAGTCTCTGTAGTATTACTCCTCGAGTCTCTGTATTATTACTCCTCCAGTCTCTGTAGTATTACTCCTCCAGTCTCTGTAGTATTACTCCTCCAGTGTCTGTAGTATTACTCCTCGAGTCTCTGTAGTATTACTCCTCCAGTCTCTGTATTATTACTCCTCCAGTGTCTGTAGTATTACTCCTCGAGTCTCTGTAGTATTACTCCTCCAGTCTCTGTAGTATTACTCCTCCAGTGTCTGTAGTATTACTCCTCCAGTCTCTGTAGTATTACTCCTCCAGTCTCTGTAGTATTACTCCTCCAGTCTCTGTATTATTACTCCTCCAGTCTCTGTATTATTACTCCTCCAGTGTCTGTAGTATTACTCCTCGAGTCTCTGTAGTATTACTCCTCGAGTCCAGTAGTTGCACCTTATGTGAGTCAGCTGCTCGTCAATCACTCATTGTCTCCTGGACTCCAGACTAATCTTCCAGAGAAACTTCTCTCCTCCTGCTGCTTCAACCCTCGTCTCGAGGAGGAAAACATGTTTATTCTTCCTGCAGCACAAAGATCCAGTGGCTTCAAGTGAGTCTGTTCCTCGCAGCGGAAATCATTTGCTTGAGTTTGTGTAACGAGTTCATGAGCAAAACGTGTTGAGAACAACAACTGCAGTGTTTGTGCAGAAGAAACTGTGTTTGTCCACGAGAAACGAGAGTGTTTACTACTGTTTACATGTTCATGTATGTTTACATGTTCATGTATGTTTACATGTTCATGTATGTTTATATGTTCATGTATGTTTACATGTTCATGTATGTTTACATGTTCATGTATGTTCACATGTTCATGTATGTTTACATGTTCATGTATGTTTATATGTTCATGTATGTTTACATGTTCATGTATGTTTATATGTTCATGTATGTTTACATGTTCATGTATGTTTACATGTTCATGTATGTTTACATGTTCATGTATGTTTATATGTTCATGTATGTTTATATGTTCATGTATGTTTACATGTTCATGTATGTTTACATGTTCATGTATGTTTACATGTTCATGTATGTTTATATGTTCATGTATGTTTATATGTTCATGTATGTTTACATGTTCATGTATGTTTACATGTTCATGTATGTTTATATGTTCATGTATGTTTACATGTTCATGTATGTTTATATGTTCATGTATGTTTATATGTTCATGTATGTTTACATGTTCATGTATGTTTATATGTTCATGTATGTTTATATGTTCATGTATGTTTACATGTTCATGTATGTTTATATGTTCATGTATGTTTATATGTTCATGTATGTTTACATGTTCATGTATGTTTACATGTTCATGTATGTTTATATGTTCATGTATGTTTACATGTTCATGTATGTTTACATGTTCATGTATGTTTACATGTTCATGTATGTTTACATGTTCATGCTTGTTTACATGTTCATGTATGTTTATATGTTCATGTATGTTTATATGTTCATGTATGTTTACATGTTCATGTATGTTTATATGTTCATGTATGTTTATATGTTCATGTATGTTTACATGTTCATGTATGTTTACATGTTCATGTATGTTTACATGTTCATGTATGATTATATGTTCATGTATGTTCACATGTTCATGTATGTTTATATGTTCATGTATGTTTACATGTTCATGTTTGTTTATATGTTCATGTATGTTTATATGTTCATGTATGTTTACATGTTCATGTATGTTTATATGTTCATGTATGTTTACATGTTCATGTATGTTTACATGTTCATGTATGTTTACATGTTCATGTATGTTTATATGTTCATGTATGTTTACATGTTCATGTATGTTTATATGTTCATGTATGTTTATATGTTCATGTATGTTTACATGTTCATGTATGTTTACATGTTCATGTATGTTTATATGTTCATGTATGTTTACATGTTCATGTATGTTTATATGTTCATGTATGTTTATATGTTTATATGTTCATGTATATTCATGTATGTTTACATATTCATGTCGATCTCATTCATTGTTGATTTGAGAATCTCTGACACGTCCTCATGTATCTTCTGAACTCTGACCTCATCTCTCCTCTGTGTATCTGGTCGTTTACCTGCAGCTACAGCCGTCATGATTGACAGGTGTCGACACACGTCTGTCACTCTCGCCTCGCATCACAATAACCAACCACAACACTTGGTCCCTCGTAACACATGATGATCAGCGTGTTTATGTGTGTGTTCATGTGTGTGTAGAAGTGTGTGTTATAGTGTGTGTTCATGTGTGTGTTCATGTGTGTGTAGAAGTGTGTGTTCATGTGTGTGTTCATGTGTGTGTTCATGTGTGTGTAGAAGTGTGTGTTATAGTGTGTGTTCATGTGTGTGTTCATGTGTGTGTAGAAGTGTGTGTTATAGTGTGTGTTCATGTGTGTGGTCATGTGTGTGTAGAAGTGTGTGTTATAGTGTGTGTTCATGTGTGTGTAGAAGTGTGTGTTATAGTGTGTGTTCATGTGTGTGTTCATGTGTGTGTAGAAGTGTGTGTTCATGTGTGTGTTCATGTGTGTGTAGAAGTGTGTGTTATAGTGTGTGTTCATGTGTGTGTTCATGTGTGTGTAGAAGTGTGTGTTATAGTGTGTGTTCATGTGTGTGTAGAAGTGTGTGTTATAGTGTGTGTTCATGTGTGTGTTCATGTGTGTGTAGAAGTGTGTGTTATAGTGTGTGTTCATGTGTGTGTAGAAGTGTGTGTTATAGTGTGTGTTCATGTGTGTGTTCAGAAGATTCTCTTGATGTGTAGATAAGATGTTCCAGTCGCCGTGGCGACTAGGCTGTCATTAATCTGTGGAGGGGGGGGGGGGGCAGGGGGGGGTGATCGTGATCTGTGATCGTCTACTTTGTAATTGAGAGTCTACCCTGGAGCGACTCACACTGATACACACACACATATATACACACTGACACACACATATATACACACTGACACACACATATATACACACTGACACACACACACATATACACACTGACAGACACTTGTACACACTGACACACACACATATATACACACTGACACACTCTTGTACACACTCATATACCTTCACCTGCACCTGCACCTGCACCTGCACCTTCACCTTCACCTTCACCTTCACCTTCACCTTCACCTTCACCTTCACCTGCACCTTCACCTTCACCTTCACCTTCACCTTCACCTTCACCTTCACCTGCACCTGCACCTTCACCTTCACCTGCACCTTCACCTTCACCTGCACCTGCACCTTCACCTTCACCTGCACCTGCACCTGCACCTGCACCTTCACCTTCACCTTCACCTTCACCTGCACCTGCACCTTCACCTTCACCTGCACCTTCACCTTCACCTTCACCTTCACCTTCACCTTCACCTTCACCTTCACCTGCACCTGCACCTTCACCTTCACCTGCACCTTCACCTTCACCTTCACCTGCACCTGCACCTGCACCTTCACCTTCACCTGCACCTTCACCTTCACCTTCACCTTCACCTTCACCTGCACCTGCACCTTCACCTTCCCCTGCACCTGCACCTTCACCTTCACCTGCACCTTCACCTGCACCTGCACCTTCACCTTCACCTTCACCTTCACCTTCACCTGCACCTTCACCTTCACCTTCACCTTCACCTTCACCTGCACCTTCACCTTCACCTGCACCTTCACCTGCACCTGCACCTTCACCTTCCCCTGCACCTGCACCTTCACCTTCACCTGCACCTTCACCTGCACCTGCACCTTCACCTTCACCTTCACCTTCACCTTCACCTGCACCTGCACCTTCACCTTCACCTTCACCTTCACCTTCACCTTCACCTTCACCTGCACCTGCACCTTCACCTTCACCTGCACCTTCACCTTCACCTTCACCTTCACCTTCACCTGCACCTGCACCTTCACCTTCCCCTGCACCTGCACCTTCACCTTCACCTGCACCTTCACCTGCACCTGCACCTTCACCTTCACCTTCACCTTCACCTTCACCTGCACCTTCACCTTCACCTTCACCTTCACCTTCACCTTCACCTGCACCTGCACCTTCACCTTCACCTTCACCTTCACCTGCACCTTCACCTTCACCTTCACCTTCACCTTCACCTGCACCTGCACCTTCACCTTCACCTTCACCTTCACCTTCACCTTCACCTGCACCTGCACCTGCACCTGCACCTGCACCTGCACCTGCACCTGCACCTGCACCTTCACCTGCACCTGCACCTGCACCTGCACCTTCACCTTCACCTTCACCTTCACCTGCACCTGCACCTGCACCTTCACCTGCACCTGCACCTTCACCTTCACCTGCACCTGCACCTTCACCTTCACCTGCACCTTCACCTTCACCTTCACCTTCACCTGCACCTGCACCTTCACCTGCACCTGCACCTTCACCTTCACCTGCACCTGCACCTGCACCTGCACCTGCACCTGCACCTTCACCTGCACCTTCACCTTCACCTGCACCTTCACCTGCACCTGCACCTTCACCTGCACCTGCACCTGCACCTTCACCTGCACCTGCACCTGCACCTGCACCTGCACCTGCACCTGCACCTTCACCTTCACCTGCACCTGCACCTGCACCTGCACCTGCACCTTCACCTGCACCTTCACCTTCACCTTCACCTTCACCTGCACCTGCACCTTCACCTGCACCTGCACCTTCACCTTCACCTGCACCTGCACCTGCACCTGCACCTGCACCTGCACCTGCACCTGCACCTGCACCTTCACCTTCACCTTCACCTTCACCTGCACCTGCACCTGCACCTGCACCTGCACCTTCACCTTCACCTGCACCTGCACCTGCACCTGCACCTTCACCTGCACCTGCACCTTCACCTTCACCTGCACCTGCACCTGCACCTGCACCTTCACCTGCACCTGCACCTGCACCTTCACCTTCACCTTCACCTGCACCTGCACCTGCACCTGCACCTGCACCTGCACCTGCACCTGCACCTGCACCTTCACCTTCACCTTCACCTTCACCTGCACCTGCACCTGCACCTGCACCTGCACCTGCACCTTCACCTTCACCTGCACCTGCACCTGCACCTTCACCTGCACCTGCACCTTCACCTTCACCTGCACCTTCACCTTCACCTTCACCTTCACCTGCACCTGCACCTGCACCTGCACCTGCACCTTCACCTTCACCTGCACCTGCACCTGCACCTTCACCTGCACCTGCACCTTCACCTTCACCTGCACCTTCACCTTCACCTTCACCTGCACCTGCACCTTCACCTGCACCTGCACCTTCACCTTCACCTGCACCTTCACCTTCACCTTCACCTTCACCTGCACCTGCACCTGCACCTGCACCTGCACCTGCACCTGCACCTTCACCTTCACCTTCACCTTCACCTTCACCTTCACCTGCACCTGCACCTGCACCTGCACCTGCACCTGCACCTGCACCTTCACCTGCACCTGCACCTTCACCTTCACCTGCACCTTCACCTTCACCTTCACCTTCACCTGCACCTGCACCTGCACCTGCACCTGCACCTGCACCTGCACCTGCACCTGCACCTGCACCTGCACCTGCACCTGCACCTGCACCTTCACCTGCACCTGCACCTTCACCTTCACCTGCACCTTCACCTTCACCTGCACCTTCACCTTCACCTGCACCTTCACCTTCACCTGCACCTTCACCTTCACCTGCACCTTCACCTTCACCTTCACCTGCACCTGCACCTGCACCTTCACCTGCACCTGCACCTTCACCTTCACCTGCACCTTCACCTTCACCTGCACCTTCACCTTCACCTTCACCTTCACCTGCACCTGCACCTGCACCTGCACCTGCACCTGCACCTGCACCTTCACCTTCACCTGCACCTTCACCTGCACCTGCACCTTCACCTTCACCTGCACCTTCACCTTCACCTTCACCTTCACCTGCACCTGCACCTGCACCTGCACCTGCACCTGCACCTGCACCTGCACCTTCACCTGCACCTGCACCTTCACCTTCACCTGCACCTTCACCTTCACCTTCACCTGCACCTTCACCTTCACCTGCACCTTCACCTTCACCTTCACCTGCACCTGCACCTGCACCTTCACCTGCACCTGCACCTTCACCTTCACCTGCACCTTCACCTTCACCTTCACCTGCACCTGCACCTGCACCTGCACCTGCACCTGCACCTGCACCTGCACCTGCACCTTCACCTTCACCTTCACCTTCACCTTCACCTTCACCTGCACCTGCACCTGCACCTGCACCTGCACCTGCACCTTCACCTGCACCTGCACCTTCACCTTCACCTGCACCTTCACCTTCACCTTCACCTTCACCTGCACCTGCACCTGCACCTGCACCTGCACCTGCACCTGCACCTGCACCTGCACCTGCACCTGCACCTGCACCTGCACCTGCACCTGCGGATTTAAGAAAACATTTTACTCTTTTACCTCAAGACACTTTTTCTCCTCGATATTCACCCTCGAACACGATCTGTAGCTTCAACCATATAAATGGACCTGAAGCTTCATGTGGTTCTTGAACCTCGGATCACAAGAGTCGCGGCTCTGATGTGAGGCGACACCTGAGGTATCATGACTGACCTCTCAACTCACCTGAGGTATCATGACTGACCTCTCAACTCACCTGAGGTATCATGGCTGACCTCTCAACTCACCTGAGGTATCATGACTGACTTCTCAACTCACCTGAGGTATCATGACTGACTTCTCAACTCACCTGAGGTATCATGACTGACTTCTCAACTCACCTGAGGTATCATGACTGACCTCTCAACTCACCTGAGGTATCATGACTGACCTCTCAACTCACCTGAGGTATCATGGCTGACCTCTCAACTCACCTGAGGTATCATGACTGACTTCTCAACTCACCTGAGGTATCATGACTGACTTCTCAACTCAACTTATAGTTATCTTTATGATAGTTATATTGTAGT
>NC_141821.1:207500-295000 GCF_982586985.1 Callionymus lyra | reverse complement strand
TACTACAGAGTAATATGTAGTACTACAGAGTTATATTAAGTACTACAGAGTAATATGTAGTACTACAGAGTTATATTAAGTACTACAGAGTAATATGTAGTACTACAGAGTTATATTAAGTACTACAGAGTAATATGTAGTACTACAGAGTTATATTAAGTACTACAGAGTAATATGTAGTACTACAGAGTTATATATCAGGTCCTAGAAGAAACATTTATAGATGAAAACACTGGATCAAGTGAAGTTTATTCAATGAGAAAATACTAGTTATTTGTTATATAGTGACGGTGAAGTTATACTCGCTGAACTGAGTGAATGATGAGGCCAGTTGACCTCAGTATTTGACCTCAGTATTTGACCTCAGTATTTGACCTCAGTATTTGACCTCAGTGAAGGAAGTTCACGTGTGTTTACACTTTCATCTGCTGATGCGGTTAAACCCGGTCAACAGCCGAGAGACTCGGGTCCACTTGGTTCAATAACAAACATCTCGTCTGTTACTTTGGATTAACTTTGACATGAACCTGAAGCTTGTTCTTCTCTGAGGTCACCGAGATGTTCTGTGACCCTGAACCTTCTTCACCAGATCTGAGGTTCACGTCTGTTTTCACCTGGTTTTAGTGGAAAAGTGGTTTAATCTTCGTCTGATGATGTTTTAATAAAAGATTGATTTAAACTTGAACACATCAATCATTTCTGAGGGTCAAGTGTGTGTTTGAACCTCGACCTCACGTGGAAGATGGTTTGAAGTATCTCCTGTGTTTTTAGGACAAAGACAAGACAAAATACAGGCACAAATGATCAACTTCTTCTTGGGTTTCATTGGTGCCACAGTTTTTACCTGGTGAAGAAGGGGGCGGGGCCTGATCCACCTGTAGAACTTTTAGACTTCAGTTTGTCCAGAAGGAGGTCACTGGACGAACCAAAGGATCACGATCCAGAAAGAACTTTACTCCACCATCACATGGACGGATGGAGCCGGACCCAGCGGACCTCTTCCTGGACCTGCACCTGAGGCCTGAGGTCCTGGACAACAACACTCCTGACCTCCACAGACAGAGACGTTTGGACACAAGGACACAAAGAGTAAACGTTTTTACGATAGACTTGAGGCCTGGAGGTCACAGTGGAGGTCACACTGGAGGTCACTGGACAACAAGGTACAAAACAGTATCTTCCAAAAATAACAAACAAGTCCAGAGTCCTTGCTCTCAAAAAACAGTCCAAGGAAAATAAGGGGTAGATTCCAACAGGGCAGCGAGACGCACCATCCACAGGTGGGACTGGACACGAGCTGACGACTGCTGGCTGGGGATCAGCGCCTTAGATCTGTCAGGAGTGATTGATTGATCACCAGCAGCTGCGCCACTTTGACAACCACAGTCAGGAACCGCGACGTCGACTGAAAGTGACCAAACGTACTGAAGCAGGAAGTACTTTGACAAAATAAAACACGTGTATCGTGACAGTTTTGATCATCGATCAAAAACATTATGTTTGTGAACGTTTGTTTTTATGCTCAGTTTGATCTTTTCTTAGATTGAAAGAAAATATAAATACAATTATAAATTATTTATTCCTTTTTTGTTTTCTTTTAACTCATTCATTCAAGGAAATATTTCAAAATATAAATATTTCATTATTTTGAACATTTTAATCCATTTTTAAACGTGTTTTTCTTTCTTTATTTGTTCCTTTATTATTTGTGTATTTAATTGTGTTGTTGAAAAGGTGTTTGTCGTGTTATTTGACACCTGTCAATCACATCATGATGTAAAAGTCTCTGTGTTGCCGTGGAGACGAGTGTGAGAAACAAACCAGGGTCAGAGTTCAACCTGTTGCGTCTCATGATGTCACTCACTGTGACAAGTGTCATGTGTTCAGAGGCCACTAGGTGGCGCCTCAGTTCAAACATGTGTAGCCTGACTTCTGGTGCCTACTAAAGTCTTTCTAAAGGTGTTTCTAGTGACGAAGCTGCTCCTCGTCATCACATGAATAAACATCTGCATGTTTGTGAAGCTCTCGTCTGAAGAGCTGAGATTTATCCCATCATGCATTTCTCATCTCCCTGCTCGGCCGGGCTGCCCGGGCCAACCGGAGTCAAACATGGACGTGCATCTCGCGGCGTCATTAGCAGACGTTCTGTGGCTGTG
Organism: Callionymus lyra; assembly: GCF_982586985.1. Classification (NCBI taxonomy): domain Eukaryota; kingdom Metazoa; phylum Chordata; class Actinopteri; order Syngnathiformes; family Callionymidae; genus Callionymus; species Callionymus lyra. The sequence goes on along the minus strand of NC_141821.1, from coordinate 292,844 downwards.
AAGATGGAAACAGTGCAGACGCATATAAAACACACTAATGTCTGTCCAACGTCTCTGGTGTGTTCGTGACTCTGAGTCGACACAGATGTTCACACGAGAGGAAATCTGAGGGAAAACGTAGAGGAATTACCGAATGTTCCGGACGATAAGTGTCAGTTTTCTTCATAGTTTGTCCGCGACTTATACTCTGGAGCGACTTATGTGTGAAATTATTACCACATTATTATATCATTTCACATGTTATTCTCACACTAAACCACCAGAGAGCGCTCTAGGCCTGTGTTGATCATTTCCACGTAGAAGAGGAAGCATCTTCTACCTCCGGAGTTAGTTAGTTGTTTAAAAGTGACACGAGGATGAAGAGTTATTTGGAGTTACACGGATGGTTTGGTAAACTAGTTAGTTATTGATGCTATAGTTCTCTGAATAACTCTTCATATGTTATGTTAACATACCAGGTTCTCACTTCATGTAACGGAACATTATTCTGTTGTTGCCTCTAGTTTTATTTTAATCTTTCAAGATCACATGTCTGTTCTTGGATTTTATCAAATCAATTTCCCCCAAAAACACGACTTATACTCCAGTGCGACTTATATATGTTTGTACTTCTTTATTGTGTATGTTATGTCTGGAGCGACTCGTGCTCCGGAGACACTTATAGTCCAGAACATACTGTAGTTTGTTTATATGAGAATATTGATCATTTAACCATTTTTATGTTAAACTTGATTTTTTTTAGCAAAAATGTTTTGAATGATTTTTGATTCGATAATTGAATAAAAAACAATAATTCATTCAGTTTCCGTAGAGTTTGTTCTTTAATCACCAGTTAAAACAATGATTTAGTTTGTAGTCTTTAAAAATGATGACGATAAGCTCATGTTGTAAATGTCACTCGTTCTCGTCAAGTCTAGTTTCCATCAAAGCGTTACCGACGGCAACAGGTGCAACATGTGCCATACGTCGCCCTCGGCAACAACAGCCCGACTGTGTTTGACTCAAATGAACAATATGTGTCAAATTACTGCCAAAGTTTTTGATGATCACATGACTCTCATGATGATCACATGACACTCATGATGATCACATGACTCTCATGATGATCACATGAGTCTCATGATGATCACATGACTCTCATGATGATCACATGACACTCATGATGATCACATGACACTCATGATGATCACATGACACTCATGATGATCACATGACACTCATGATGATCACATGACTCTCATGATGATCACATGACACTCATGATGATCACATGACTCTCATGATGATCACATGACACTCATGATGATCACATGACTCTCATGATGATCACATGACACTCATGATGATCACATGACACTCATGATGATCACATGACACTCATGATGATCACATGACACTCATGATGATCACATGACACTCATGATGATCACATGACTCTCATGATGATCACATGACACTCATGATGATCACATGACTCTCATGATGATCACATGACACTCATGATGATCACATGACTCTCATGATGATCACATGACACTCATGATGATCACATGACACTCATGATGATCACATGACACTCATGATGATCACATGAGGATCACATGACACTCATGATGATCACATGAGGATCACATGACACTCATGATGATCACATGAGGATCACATGACACTCATGATGATCACATGACTCTCATGATGATCACATGACACTCATGATGATCACATGACACTCATGATGATCACATGACTCTCATGATGATCACATGACCGTCATGATGATCACATGACTCTCATGATGATCACATGACTCTCATGATGATCACATGACACTCATGATGATCACATGACTCTCATGATGATCACATGACACTCATGATGATCACATGACTCTCATGATGATCACATGACACTCATGATGATCACATGACACTCATGATGATCACATGACACTCATGATGATCACATGACACTCATGATGATCACATGACACTCATGATGATCACATGACTCTCATGATGATCACATGACTCTCATGATGATCACATGACTCTCATGATGATCACATGACTCTCATGATGATCACATGACTCTCACGATGATCACATGACACTCATGATGATCACATGACACTCATGATGATCACATGACCGTCATGATGATCACATGACACTCATGATGATCACATGACTCTCATGAGGATCACATGACACTCATGATGATCACATGACACTCATGATGATCACATGACTCTCATGAGGATCACATGACACTCATGATGATCACATGACTCTCATGATGATCACATGACATAAATGATAACCACACAACTGTCATGAAGGTCACATGACGAACATGAAGGTCACATGACACATGATAATCACATGATGGTCATGAAGGTCAGATAACATACATGATAATCATGATATACACTGTGATGACATGACACGCAAGATGATCACATGACATGTATAAATAGGTCCATAACCCACAGATGAGAAAAACCTGCAACTGTATTGAGGAATGTCTTTCTTGTCTTAGGGTTCCAGGTCAGATGTGTGGTTCCGGACACTGGTTTCCTGAGTGTGTCTATGATCCAGCCGCACTTCCTCACTGCCTCAACAGAACCTGCGACGATCTCTGCCACAGAACTTCCTGATTCCTAGAAGATGCACCTTTGACAGGTGTTGAAGAACTTCTGGATCTTTCTTAGTGTCTTTCCTAGTCAATGTGGGAAGCCTCGTCCCACAGCTCTAGAGCGGCTGGTAACTCTGAAGCCCAGATGATCCCCATCGTCTCCTGATTCTGGCTGTGATGTCTCTGTCACTGTCTCCCTGATGGTCAAAATTCTTAGTTACACAGAAGAATCAACTGATGATGGGCTTTCCTCTGACCCTGACTGAAGTGTTGGTGCTGGCGCTTATCTTCATCAGCTCTTCTTCTGACCCTCAGCCCTACTTGTGCTCCATTGAGTGACAGTGGTTCTTGTCCTGCATCTGGATTCCTTAGAGTGCCAGGAGTGCAAGGTCTTCAGCAAAGTCAAGTTCATGGAGCAGAGTCCAGAGTGCCTACTGTATCTCTCCGGCCTGTTTAGGTGGTCTTCATCATCAAGTCTATGACCAGCAGGGAAGGGATGGTGAAAGTAGTCTTGGCGTCCTCTTGTCAACACTTGCAGCATGGAAGACCAGTTCATGCCCTGAGGCATCGGTTCTGGAGATTGTCTTCTTAACTTTTTTCCTCTGACTTAAAGATTATTGAGAAAGGGTATGCAATGAGCTGCTCAACCTGGCAGATGGTGCGAGGAATGAGATTCAGGCCAACGGCTACCAGCATTACGGAGTTACATGGATGACATAACAAGCTTTCTCAAACAGCGCCATGAACTTCTAGGCTCCTAAAGAGGTTTGAAGAACCAACAAAGTCTCGCAGTCTCTGAATCTGGAAGGGAGCCTCAGAACGACAACGTCTCATATTCGGTGGATGGAGAAAGTATTCCACGGCTGGCTGAACAACCAGTCCGAAGTCTCGGAAGATAGTATATGTCCGATCCGTCTGACATGTGTATGTCTGCCGCCATCATGGAACAGAAAGGCCTCAAGAGGATTGACAAGAGCCACCTTCCGGGGAAGATTAAGGTCTGGTGCTATCAATTCACCATCTACCCCCGCCTGATGTGGCTCCTTGAACCTGTGTGAGATTACTACATCCACTGTACTGAGGATGGATGCCGTGGATGAAGTGGTTTGGCACAAAGCCTCTCCAACATAGGCCTTCTTGGAAATAACATCACCCTGGGTTACAAAAGAGAAGGCGAGCCTCGTGTTAGAGCCAAGAGACTCAACAGACCCGTTTGTAAGAAACAAGACTCCGGAGCGAACAGGACGCAAGTGGAAGGTTGAAGAAGCGGTTGACCATCTGCACACTGAGGAACAGAGAGATTGTTGGCAGGATACAGTCAGGGAGAGCTGGCTTGGTGTCGGCCACAGCCCCCAAGGTTTGGTCAAACGCCACAAAAAAGGGGAGAAAGGACCAGGTGATTGAAGAGGTGGTCAGGAGTGAGGAGGAGCAGGTTAGGGTCAGAGCGATCATCTAGCGGCAGCGAGGACGTTAGACAACATGGGAAGGAGTGGTCAACAGGAACATCAAGTGGTCCGACATGTGGAAGATTCCTCAAGCAAGGTTAAGTTTTCTCACCTACGACACCAACCAGACCCAGCAATGTGAACCTGTGGTCAGCTCTGAGGAAAACTGTCACCAGAGCAGAAGATAGAACATCACCCAGAGGGTAAGAAGCTCACTGGTAACACCTGGAGGTGACTGGAACTTAGGAGGGACCTTGATCGTCAGCTGAAGTTCCCTCCAGATATAACCATGACCTCTCTGAGACCAGACATTATCTTTTGTTCCCCCCTCGGCCAAAACGTTGATCCTGGCAGAGCTTTCAGTCCTGAGCGGATAGATTTGTACATTTATTTTTGTCCACTAAGTTCAAAAGTTTAGGCTGTTCAGATGTGCTTCAAGGTGCAGGTCATTTTGAAAAGTAGTTATTTCCATTTCGACCTGCCCTGCATCCAAGGTGAAGGTTCTTCTTTATCAAAGGCCAGAGATGCTGAAACATTGTCATTAAGAACCTTTTGAACAAAACTTATTCTTGTGCAGAGAAAATGTTAATTTTATGCTTAAAATCTTTTACAACATCATCATGTTAGTGACAGCTTAGATTGTTACTAACATGATCAGTCTTGCAGCTCAAAGTTCAAGTTGTTCAGTTTCTCTGTGACGTCTGTTAAAAACTCAAGGTCAAGCAACCAGTCAAGGTTGTTCAAGGTTTCGTCTTCTTTCTCTGCATGAACTCCTTTATTTCACCCAAAAGTGCGAACGTGATGGTTCGATGAGGCGTCATGAAGCGTTTCAACTAGTGACGGTTCGATGAGGCGTCATGAAGCGTTTCAACTAGTGATGGTTCGATGAGGCGTCATGAAGCGTTTCAACTAGTGATGGTTCGATGAGGCGTCATGAAGCGTTTCAACTAGTGACGGTTCGATGAGGTGTCATGAAGCGTTTCAACTAGTGATGGTTCGATGAGGTGTCATGAAGCGTTTCAACTAGTGATGGTTCGATGAGGCGTCATGAAGCGTTTCAACTAGTGACGGTTCGATGAGGTGTCATGAAGCGTTTCAACTAGTGATGGTTCGATGAGGCGTCATGAAGCGTTTCAACTAGTGATGGTTCGATGAGGTGTCATGAAGCGTTTCAACTAGTGATGGTTCGATGAGGTGTCATGAAGCGTTTCAACTAGTGACGGTTCGATGAGGCGTCATGAAGCGTTTCAACTAGTGACGGTTCGATGAGGCGTCATGAAGCGTTTCAACTAGTGATGGTTCGATGAGGCGTCATGAAGCGTTTCAACTAGTGATGGTTCGATGAGGCGTCATGAAGCGTTTCAACTAGTGACGGTTCGATTAGGTGTCATGAAGCGTTTCAACTAGTGACGGTTCGATGAGGCGTCATGAAGCGTTTCAACTAGTGATGGTTCGATGAGGCGTCATGAAGCGTTTCAACTAGTGATGGTTCGATGAGGCGTCATGAAGCGTTTCAACTAGTGATGGTTCGATGAGGCGTCATGAAGCGTTTCAACTAGTGATGGTTCGATGAGGCGTCATGAAGCGTTTCAACTAGTGATGGTTCGATGAGGCGTCATGAAGCGTTTCAACTAGTGATGGTTCGATGAGGCGTCATGAAGCATTTCAGCTAGTGATGGTTCGATGAGGTGTCATGAAGCGTTTCAACTAGTGATGGTTCGATGAGGTGTCATGAAGCGTTTCAGCTAGTGATGGTTCGATGAGGCGTCATGAAGCGTTTCAACTAGTGATGGTTCGATGAGGCGTCATGAAGCGTTTCAACTAGTGATGGTTCGATGAGGCGTCATGAAGCATTTCAGCTAGTGATGGTTCGATGAGGTGTCATGAAGCGTTTCAGCTAATGATGGTTCGATGAGGTGTCATGAAGCGTTTCAACTAGTGACGGTTCGATGAGGCGTCATGAAGCGTTTCAACTAGTGATGGTTCGATGAGGCGTCATGAAGCGTTTCAACTAGTGATGGTTCGATGAGGCGTCATGAAGCGTTTCAACTAGTGACGGTTCGATTAGGTGTCATGAAGCGTATCAACTAGTGACGGTTCGATGAGGCGTCATGAAGCGTTTCAACTAATGATGGTTCGATGAGGTGTCATGAAGCGTTTCAACTAGTGATGGTTCGATTAGGTGTCATGAAGCGTTTCAACTAGTGACGGTTCGATGAGGCGTCATGAAGCGTTTCAACTAGTGATGGTTCGATGAGGCGTCATGAAGCGTTTCAACTAGTGATGGTTCGATGAGGCGTCATGAAGCGTTTCAACTAGTGATGGTTCGATGAGGCGTCATGAAGCATTTCAGCTAGTGATGGTTCGATGAGGTGTCATGAAGCGTTTCAACTAGTGATGGTTCGATGAGGTGTCATGAAGCGTTTCAGCTAGTGATGGTTCGATGAGGCGTCATGAAGCGTTTCAACTAGTGATGGTTCGATGAGGCGTCATGAAGCGTTTCAACTAGTGATGGTTCGATGAGGCGTCATGAAGCATTTCAGCTAGTGATGGTTCGATGAGGTGTCATGAAGCGTTTCAGCTAATGATGGTTCGATGAGGTGTCATGAAGCGTTTCAACTAGTGACGGTTCGATGAGGCGTCATGAAGCGTTTCAACTAGTGATGGTTCGATGAGGCGTCATGAAGCGTTTCAACTAGTGATGGTTCGATGAGGCGTCATGAAGCGTTTCAACTAGTGACGGTTCGATTAGGTGTCATGAAGCGTATCAACTAGTGACGGTTCGATGAGGCGTCATGAAGCGTTTCAACTAATGATGGTTCGATGAGGCGTCATGAAGCGTTTCAACTAGTGACGGTTCGATTAGGTGTCATGAAGCGTATCAACTAGTGACGGTTCGATGAGGCGTCATGAAGCGTTTCAACTAATGATGGTTCGATGAGGCGTCATGAAGCGTTTCAACTAGTGATGGTTCGATGAGGCGTCATGAAGCATTTCAGCTAGTGATGGTTCGATGAGGTGTCATGAAGCGCTTCAACTAGTGATGGTTCGATGAGGCGTCATGAAGCGCTTCAACTAGTGATGGTTCGATGAGGCGTCATGAAGCGCTTCAACTAGTGATGGTTCGATGAGGCGTCATGAAGCGCTTCAACTAGTGATGGTTCGATGAGGCGTCATGAAGCGTTTCAACTAGTGATGGTTCGATGAGGCATCATGAAGCGTTTCTACACACAGCAATAGTGATGTGTCCGACTGTGTCGAGGCTTCGAAGCGTGTGTCGAGTAATCCAGGAAAATATTCATGAAGCGTTTCAACTAGTGACGGTTCGATGAGGCGTCATGAAGCGTTTCAACTAATGACGGTTCGATTAGGCGTCATGAAGCGTTTCAACTAGTGACGGTTCGATGAGGCGTCATGAAGCGTTTCAACTAATGACGGTTCGATTAGGTGTCATGAAGCGTTTCAACTAGTGACGGTTCGATTAGGTGTCATGAAGCGTTTCAACTAGTGACGGTTCGATGAGGCGTCATGAAGCGTTTCAACTAGTGATGGTTCGATTAGGTGTCATGAAGCGTTTCAACTAGTGACGGTTCGATGAGGCGTCATGAAGCGTTTCAACTAGTGATGGTTCGATGAGGCGTCATGAAGCATTTCAGCTAGTGATGGTTCGATGAGGTGTCATGAAGCGTTTCAACTAGTGATGGTTCGATGAGGTGTCATGAAGCGTTTCAGCTAGTGATGGTTCGATGAGGCGTCATGAAGCGTTTCAACTAGTGATGGTTCGATGAGGCGTCATGAAGCGTTTCAACTAGTGATGGTTCGATGAGGCGTCATGAAGCATTTCAGCTAGTGATGGTTCGATGAGGTGTCATGAAGCGTTTCAGCTAATGATGGTTCGATGAGGTGTCATGAAGCGTTTCAACTAGTGACGGTTCGATGAGGCGTCATGAAGCGTTTCAACTAGTGATGGTTCGATGAGGCGTCATGAAGCGTTTCAACTAGTGATGGTTCGATGAGGCGTCATGAAGCGTTTCAACTAGTGACGGTTCGATTAGGTGTCATGAAGCGTATCAACTAGTGACGGTTCGATGAGGCGTCATGAAGCGTTTCAACTAATGATGGTTCGATGAGGCGTCATGAAGCGTTTCAACTAGTGACGGTTCGATTAGGTGTCATGAAGCGTATCAACTAGTGACGGTTCGATGAGGCGTCATGAAGCGTTTCAACTAATGATGGTTCGATGAGGCGTCATGAAGCGTTTCAACTAGTGATGGTTCGATGAGGCGTCATGAAGCATTTCAGCTAGTGATGGTTCGATGAGGTGTCATGAAGCGCTTCAACTAGTGATGGTTCGATGAGGCGTCATGAAGCGCTTCAACTAGTGATGGTTCGATGAGGCGTCATGAAGCGCTTCAACTAGTGATGGTTCGATGAGGCATCATGAAGCGTTTCTACACACAGCAATAGTGATGTGTCCGACTGTGTCGAGGCTTCGAAGCGTGTGTCGAGTAATCCAGGAAAATATTCATGAAGCGTTTCAACTAGTGACGGTTCGATGAGGCGTCATGAAGCGTTTCAACTAATGACGGTTCGATTAGGCGTCATGAAGCGTTTCAACTAGTGACGGTTCGATGAGGCGTCATGAAGCGTTTCAACTAATGACGGTTCGATTAGGTGTCATGAAGCGTTTCAACTAGTGACGGTTCGATTAGGTGTCATGAAGCGTTTCAACTAGTGACGGTTCGATGAGGCGTCATGAAGCGTTTCAACTAGTGATGGTTCGATTAGGTGTCATGAAGCGTTTCAACTAGTGACGGTTCGATGAGGCGTCATGAAGCGTTTCAACTAGTGATGGTTCGATGAGGCGTCATGAAGCGTTTCAACTAGTGATGGTTCGATGAGGCGTCATGAAGCATTTCAGCTAGTGATGGTTCGATGAGGTGTCATGAAGCGTTTCAACAAGTGATGGTTCGATTAGGTGTCATGAAGCGTTTCAGCTAGTGATGGTTCGATGAGGTGTCATGAAGCGTTTCAGCTAGTGATGGTTCGATGAGGTGTCATGAAGCGTTTCAGCTAGTGATGGTTCGATGAGGTGTCATGAAGCGTTTCAACTAGTGATGGTTCGATGAGGCGTCATGAAGCGTTTCAACTAATGACGGTTTGATTAGGTGTCATGAAGCGTTTCAACTAGTGACGGTTCGATGAGGCGTCATGAAGCGTTTCAACTAGTGATGGTTCGATTAGGTGTCATGAAGCGTTTCAACTAGTGACGGTTCGATGAGGCGTCATGAAGCGTTTCAACTAGTGATGGTTCGATGAGGCGTCATGAAGCGTTTCAACTAGTGACGGTTCGATGAGGCGTCATGAAGCATTTCAGCTAGTGATGGTTCGATGAGGTGTCATGAAGCGTTTCAACTAGTGATGGTTCGATGAGGCGTCATGAAGCGTTTCAGCTAGTGATGGTTCGATGAGGTGTCATGAAGCGTTTCAGCTAGTGATGGTTCGATGAGGTGTCATGAAGCGTTTCAGCTAGTGATGGTTCGATGAGGTGTCATGAAGCGTTTCAACTAGTGATGGTTCGATGAGGCGTCATGAAGCGCTTCAACTAGTGATGGTTCGATGAGGTGTCATGAAGCGTTTCAACTAGTGATGGTTCGATGAGGCATCATGAAGCGCTTCAACTAGTGATGGTTCGATGAGGTGTCATGAAGCGTTTCAACTAGTGATGGTTCGATGAGGCGTCATGAAGCGCTTCAACTAGTGATGGTTCGATGAGGCGTCATGAAGCGCTTCAACTAGTGACGGTTCGATGAGGCGTCATGAAGCGTTTCAACTAGTGATGGTTCGATGAGGCGTCATGAAGCATTTCAGCTAGTGATGGTTCGATGAGGTGTCATGAAGCGCTTCAACTAGTGATGGTTCGATGAGGCGTCATGAAGCGCTTCAACTAGTGATGGTTCGATGAGGCGTCATGAAGCGCTTCAACTAGTGATGGTTCGATGAGGCATCATGAAGCGTTTCTACACACAGCAATAGTGATGTGTCCGACTGTGTCGAGGCTTCGAAGCGTGTGTCGAGTAATCCAGGAAAATATTCATGAAGCGTTTCAACTAGTGACGGTTCGATGAGGCGTCATGAAGCGTTTCAACTAATGACGGTTCGATTAGGCGTCATGAAGCGTTTCAACTAGTGACGGTTCGATGAGGCGTCATGAAGCGTTTCAACTAATGACGGTTCGATTAGGTGTCATGAAGCGTTTCAACTAGTGACGGTTCGATTAGGTGTCATGAAGCGTTTCAACTAGTGACGGTTCGATGAGGCGTCATGAAGCGTTTCAACTAGTGATGGTTCGATTAGGTGTCATGAAGCGTTTCAACTAGTGACGGTTCGATGAGGCGTCATGAAGCGTTTCAACTAGTGATGGTTCGATGAGGCGTCATGAAGCGTTTCAACTAGTGATGGTTCGATGAGGCGTCATGAAGCATTTCAGCTAGTGATGGTTCGATGAGGTGTCATGAAGCGTTTCAACAAGTGATGGTTCGATTAGGTGTCATGAAGCGTTTCAGCTAGTGATGGTTCGATGAGGTGTCATGAAGCGTTTCAGCTAGTGATGGTTCGATGAGGTGTCATGAAGCGTTTCAGCTAGTGATGGTTCGATGAGGTGTCATGAAGCGTTTCAACTAGTGATGGTTCGATGAGGCGTCATGAAGCGTTTCAACTAATGACGGTTTGATTAGGTGTCATGAAGCGTTTCAACTAGTGACGGTTCGATGAGGCGTCATGAAGCGTTTCAACTAGTGATGGTTCGATTAGGTGTCATGAAGCGTTTCAACTAGTGACGGTTCGATGAGGCGTCATGAAGCGTTTCAACTAGTGATGGTTCGATGAGGCGTCATGAAGCGTTTCAACTAGTGACGGTTCGATGAGGCGTCATGAAGCATTTCAGCTAGTGATGGTTCGATGAGGTGTCATGAAGCGTTTCAACTAGTGATGGTTCGATGAGGCGTCATGAAGCGTTTCAGCTAGTGATGGTTCGATGAGGTGTCATGAAGCGTTTCAGCTAGTGATGGTTCGATGAGGTGTCATGAAGCGTTTCAGCTAGTGATGGTTCGATGAGGTGTCATGAAGCGTTTCAACTAGTGATGGTTCGATGAGGCGTCATGAAGCGCTTCAACTAGTGATGGTTCGATGAGGTGTCATGAAGCGTTTCAACTAGTGATGGTTCGATGAGGCATCATGAAGCGCTTCAACTAGTGATGGTTCGATGAGGTGTCATGAAGCGTTTCAACTAGTGATGGTTCGATGAGGCGTCATGAAGCGCTTCAACTAGTGATGGTTCGATGAGGCGTCATGAAGCGCTTCAACTAGTGACGGTTCGATGAGGCGTCATGAAGCGTTTCAACTAGTGATGGTTCGATGAGGCGTCATGAAGCGCTTCAACTAGTGATGGTTCGATGAGGCGTCATGAAGCATTTTCAGCTACGTTGTGACGACGTTGAGACGACGTTGTGACGACGTTGAGACGACGTTGTGACGACGTTGAGACGACGTTGTGACGACGTTGTGACGACGTTGTGACGACGTTGTGACGACGTTGAGACGACGTTGTGACGACGTTGTGACGACGTTGAGACGACGTTGAGACGACGTTGTGACGACGTTGAGACGACGTTGTGACGACGTTGAGACGACGTTGTGACGACGTTGTGACGACGTTGTGACGACGTTGAGACGACGTTGTGACGACGTTGTGACGACGTTGAGACGACGTTGTGACGACGTTGTGACGACGTTGTGACGACGTTGTGACGACGTTGTGACGACGTTGTGACGACGTTGATACGACGTTGTGACGACGTTGAGACGACGTTGTGACGACGTTGTGACGACGTTGTGACGACGTTGTGACGACGTTGTGACGACGTTGTGACGACGTTGTGACGACGTTGAGACGACGTTGTGACGACGTTGATACGACGTTGTGACGACGTTGTGACGACGTTGAGACGACGTTGAGACGACGTTGTGACGACGTTGATACGACGTTGTGACGACGTTGTGACGACGTTGAGACGACGTTGTGACGACGTTGAGACGACGTTGTGACGACGTTGAGACGACGTTGTGACGACGTTGAGACGACGTTGTGACGACGTTGTGACGACGTTGATACGACGTTGTGACGACGTTGTGACGACGTTGAGACGACGTTGTGACGACGTTGAGACGACGTTGTGACGACGTTGAGACGACGTTGTGACGACGTTGAGACGACGTTGTGACGACGTTGAGACGACGTTGTGACGACGTTGTGACGACGTTGTGACGACGTTGTGACGACGTTGTGACGACGTTGTGACGACGTTGAGACGACGTTGTGACGACGTTGAGACGACGTTGTGACGACGTTGTGACGACGTTGTGACGACGTTGTGACGACGTTGTGACGACGTTGTGACGACGTTGTGACGACGTTGAGACGACGTTGTGACGACGTTGAGACGACGTTGAGACGACGTTGTGACGACGTTGAGACGACGTTGTGACGACGTTGAGACGACGTTGTGACGACGTTGTGACGACGTTGAGACGACGTTGAGACGACGTTGTGACGACGTTGAGACGACGTTGTGACGACGTTGAGACGACGTTGTGACGACGTTGTGACGACGTTGTGACGACGTTGTGACGACGTTGTGACGACGTTGTGACGACGTTGTGACGACGTTGAGACGACGTTGTGACGACGTTGTGACGACGTTGTGACGACGTTGTGACGACGTTGTGACGACGTTGTGACGACGTTGTGACGACGTTCGAGGCCTCGTGAACCGGCTCGTCACGTGACTGGTTCGGTCATCGCATCGTAATATATTATAGTTACTATAATATAATCTACAACGTCCTGCTTTCCTTCTCTCCACAAATGTACAGAGAAGAACACGAACAAAACGTAGTTTTACTTCAAAAAAGCTTGTCTTTCTCTGAGAGATTCTGCCCTTCATTCTTCACTTAAATACAGCACTTCTGAGTAATACTATGAGCCTTGTGGAGTAATACTATGAAGCCTTGTGGAGTAATACTATGAAGCCTTGTGGAGTAATACTATGAAGCCTTGTGGAGTAATACTATGAAGCCTTGTGGAGTAATACTATGAAGCCTTGTGGAGTAATACTATGAAGCCTTGTGGAGTAATACTATGAAGCCTTGTGGAGTAATACTATGAGCCTTGTGGAGTAATACTATGAAGCCTTGTGGAGTAATTCTATGAAGCCTTGTGGAGTAATACTATGAAGCCTTGTGGAGTAATACTATGAAGCCTTGTGGATTAATACTATGAAGCCTTGTGGAGTAATACTATGAAGCCTTGTGGAGTAATACTATGAAGCCTTGTGGAGTAATACTATGAAGCCTTGTGGAGTAATACTATGAAACTTTTCTGGGTAATACTATGAAGCCTTGTGGAGTAATACTATGAAACTTTTCTGGGTAATACTATGAAACTTTTCTGGGTAATACTACGAAGCCTTGTGGAGTAATACTATGAAACTTTTCTGGGTAATACTATGAAGTCTTGTGGAGTAATACTATGAAACTTTTCTGGGTAATACTATGAAGCCTTGTGGAGTAATACTATAAACTTTTCTGGGTAATACTATGAAACTTTTCTGGGTAATACTATGAAGCCTTGTGGAGTAATACTATGAAACTTTTCTGGGTAATACTATGAAGCCTTGTGGAGTAATACTATCTCTCTGTGTGTGAATGTATGTGCTTGTTTTGTCATTTAAATGTATCTTTATAAAAACTTTTATTCAAATGTTGTTGTTTAACCTTGTGTTGTCTCTGGGTCAAAGGTCAACAGTGATGGATGTAAAAAATACCAACAAAAATGCTTTAAAGAAAATAAAAAGTTTAAGTTTCAACATTTAAAATATAAAAAAATGATTCAACGAAGAAGTTTCTGAAACTGTTACAATATTGTTGTATTTGGAGGATCTTTGAGCAGAAGCTTCATCAATATTCATCAGAACCATCTGCAGGAAACTGACTCGGGTTCAGGAGAGTCGAGAAGAAAAGATGTTCGTCTCTCATGGAAGAAGTTTTTCTGGTTAAATACAACATTTCCGAGACGCATGATTCACTTCTGGACCTGCAGCAGGTTCACGACCGCTTGGACTCCGAGGTCGTCGGAGGTTTGACCTTCTGTTGCCTCACTGACTGACAGTTCATCCATAAAGTGTTCAACTGGGAGGAGGCCGCGGGACAGACCCAGGAGGCCACTGACCACTGCGGTGCTTGAGTCCAGATTGATGACGACGCGTAAAAATCACGGAGAAATAAACGAGTGTTTGGAACAAACTCACTCGTTCAAAATACGTTCTATATGTTCTTCTCAACAAGAAAACATCTCATCTTGAATCACGATCTCCTGCGTCTTATCTCGACACGTGGGATTTATGTCGTTCATCACGACCAGAACACGACCCGATACCCTTGTTATCAGGACCCCGAGGCGCTCCGGAGATACGGTCAGACTTCCCTCGTGACGGCGGCTTCTTGGTTCTTCATAGAACCGGGGTTATGGCTTCCCTGCTGCTGACCTTGGGCTCACTTTGACGTATGGTTCCTGTCGCTCCTGAGCGTCGCTGTCGAAGCGAAACCGTCGTCGTCAGTTTATGGCTCGATAATGCAGTCATCAGTCAAAGTGTCGCCACGTCAGCGATGGATTCCTGCGCCAGAGCGACTATCATGTCAGCAGACAAACATTGTGTGTGTTCATGTTTGTGTGTTTGAAGAATTGAATGAAATGTTTTCATAACGTCAATCATTTAAAGTTTTCTTTATAGTTTTTATCGAATCATTTAACTCTGTTTGTTCGATATTAAAAGGTTTGATTTCTTTAATAATTGATTCAACAAAACTTGATTATTTTCAAGATAAAATAATGTAATATATTCAGAAGTTTGATACCATTTTCTTACTATAAACAATATATTATTATAATTATGTTGTTACACACGTTTATTCTCATCTGTTTCTGTTCAACTGCTGCAACAAATCTTTACAACACAATAGTTTCACAGAATCATTATAAATACTGTCTTCAGTGATCGTAAGAATATTTGATACATTGACATGTTTAACAAAATTATTTTGTTTCTGCTGCGAAAAGTCAATTATTTTCAACACAGTATTGCAGTATCTGTACTTTGATAGAAGCCAACAATGTGTGTTGTGAGTGTGTTGATCTGTGTGTGGTGTGTTGAGGTGTGTGTGTGTCTGTGTGTGTAGGAAGTGTGTTGTGAGTCTCTTTGTGACGACGTCCGACGGGCCACGTTCCACTCGTAATGAGGCTTCGCTGCTGCTCTGACGACTCATCAACGGCGACACACTCATGACCTTCCAAGGAGCTCCTGGAAAGACTCGCGGCTCCTCTTGACACAAGGACGACACAGTTTGGTGCAGAGAGACCGAGACCAGGGTCTGGTGGGAGATCTCAGCTCACACACCAACATGGAAGAAGAAATCGATGCTGGAGGTTTAACAGTCGGACAATAATTGGACTCGTGGTTCTGGACCTGCAGTCGCGCAGAATAACAATGTGTGAACAAACTCCTGCTTCTCTGCTTCATGATGAGAAAGAGAGAGAACGAGAGAAGGAGAGGTTTTAAATCCCTTTTATGCACTCTTGCAAAATAAGTTTAAACACAACAAACTATAAAACAGATGTTAGTGAAGAAACAAGAATAACTAGTAAAAAAGAAAACGGACAAAATCAAACATCCGTTGATGTTCATCATTATCTTGACTCTCAGAACAACAGCCCAGAACCACAAACTCAGGTACATTTCCTGAAATCCTGTAACTGGAGACTCTGCATGTACGAGTGTACGAGTGTACGAGTGTACGAGTGTACGAGTGTACGAGTGTACGAGTGTATGAGTGTACGAGTGTACGAGTGTATGAGTGTACGAGTGTACGAGTATACGAGTGTACGAGTATACGAGTGTACGAGTGTATGAGTGTACGAGTGTATGAGTGTACGAGTGTACGAGTGTACGAGTGTACGAGTATACGAGTGTACGAGTGTACGAGTGTATGAGTGTATGAGTGTACGAGTGTATGAGTGTACGAGTGTATGAGTGTACGAGTGTACGAGTGTACGAGTGTATGAGTGTATGAGTGTACGAGTGTATGAGTGTATGAGTGTACGAGTGTACGAGTATACGAGTGTATGAGTGTACGAGTGTATGAGTGTATGAGTGTACGAGTGTACGAGTGTATGAGTGTACGAGTGTATGAGTGTATGAGTGTACGAGTGTATGAGTGTACGAGTGTACGAGTGTATGAGTGTATGAGTGTACGAGTGTACGAGTGTACGAGTGTATGAGTGCCCTTCTTCTGTGCAGTGTATTTGGGACCGAAAATGAACAAATCAAGCGAAAACACCTCAGTGAACCCTAGAAACCACCTCCTCAAAAGTGCAAACAGTGCTATGAGCCGAGGACATTCTATAAAAATGTGTGCCAGAGTCTCGGACTTTGAACAGAAAAGACACCCCTCTCCCACCCCAGGGTCCAGGTGTGCTCTGTACCTGTTTGTAGCTATTGCACCGTGCACAACCCTCCACTGGAGGTCTGCTACCCGTTTTTCAATGGGTAGTTTGTACAGGGACCGCCAGCTGCCTTTCGGGAGGTATTTGCACCAAAATAATCAGTCCACCTCGACTCTCTTAGGCCTGCCAGAGCGTTCAAGTTCAGGGTCTTCACACAGACCTGGTAGAGCGACTTCTTTATAGTGTTTTTAAAATTGTCCAGGTGAGGGGTTTTGAAAGGTCAACAGCTGACCTCCTCCCTCCTGCCACTCTCAGGGCAGGGGAAGCCTTAATCCACCTCTGCCGTCCGTTGCTCCGAGAAAGATGTATCCTTTCCAGCCTCTTGCAGATGTCCGGGTAGTGCTTTGCAGACTTCCTGCACCACCTTGTTAATGAGCCTCGCAGAGGTGATGCTGCTCTTTCTCTCAGGTTGTCCATTGATGCAGTTGTCATTTTTAAAAGGTTGCCCAGTTTGGTGCAGCCAGCCTGTCTTAGGCTGGTACGTAGACTGGCGGACTGCAATGACAAACTGGGGAGGAAGACATTAAAAACAGAGGTTCTTCAAGTAGCCAAAATCCGGGTCTTGCCTCTGGAGTCCTTGCCGCCTTCAGAGCCTACAATACCTGCAACACTGAGCAATAAAAACCTGTGAGTCCAGTAGAATCCAGATGCTCTTGTTGCAAGAGGAACAAGTGTTTATCGTATCCCAGCCGCCCTGCTCTCCTCAGCAGCAGTCGGGCCGTGTTGAACCAAGACGGAACACATTCGTAGAGGAGTCTTTGTTCTACTTGGAGTCTGAAGGAGACAACTTTTTATTGGATGTCGATTAACCCCTGACCCCCTTCAGCCACCGGCAGATGGAGGGAGGCTGCACGAGTCCAATGTTTTCCGGTCCAGAAGAAGTCTACGATGATCCTCTGGATGTTCCCTACCAGACTCTTTGGTGGCGTGATGACAAAAAACCTGTGCCAGAGAGCCGAGGCGACCAAATTATAAGCGACTAGGACTCTTCCCCTATACGACAGCTGGGGGAGCAACCATTTCCACTTAGATAACCTTCTCCTGTCCTCAAGACAGGTTGAAGCGAGTAGGCCTGATCCTTCTTAAGAGGCACATATACGTATTTGTGTGTCATCGGCATAGCAATGAAATGAGATTCCATGCTCCTAGTTCTTCATCTGAAAGTCATCTGTGCCCAAAAACACACTCAGTACTTTTAGACCCTCTTTCCCCCAATTTAGCGCTCCTGGTAGACAGGGTGCTGAGAGACCCCTCCAATCCCCCACCAGCAGTGCTTCGCCTTTTGCCCAATTCACCCGTGCAGAAGAAGCCTTTTCAAAGAGGGATAAGGTATCTTGCAGATGATTGACATTCGTTTGGCAGCTTATAAATAAAGTCACATCATCTGCGTAGGCGGATAGCGTTGGTCGCTGATCAAGATATGAGTTCCCAGGGAGGCCACTGAGCCGATCCCTTATCCTGTGCAACAAGGTTCAATGGCTAAGCTGTAAAGCTGACCCGAGATGGGACGGTCCTGCCTGATACCCCGCCGCACTGGGACGGGTCGACTCAGCCCCGTCTTAACCAAGCACTGAGCTTCGCTGTATTAAACTCCAACCCATGACAAAAAGCCTTCACCAAAAGCTCTTAAAGCAGAAAACAAGTAAGAATGGTCGACTCTGTCTAAAGCTTTTTCCTGGTCAAGACACAAAATGCCAACATTTGCATCATTGGAAGCAACAGAAGTCAATGATGTCCAGGATCAGGAAGATGTTCCATTATTGTCTGGCACACAATACATTAAATCCGGGTGGACGATCATTGCTAAGCAGTTTTTCAGTCGGATTGATGGTGCTCGAAAGTATTTTATAATCAGTGCAAAGCAGTTCTTTATAAGGCCAGGTCGCCCTTCTTGGGCAGCAGAGACAGTGTAACGGACCTTCTCAAATAACTCAGAGAGATAGTCAAACGCATTTTTCATTTGGCGGAGCTTCTGGGGCGGACTTAGTGACGCTCCAGAGTGGCAGCGTTATTTAAATGAAGCTGACCAACATGAAGCCAATATTGAAATGAATCAAAATATCTTTACTTAATAACTTAATCATGAAATTTAACAAAAAGCTCCTCAATGGAGGATTAAACATGAAGGAAAGGACAATCCCTGGTTGATGTGCTCGGATAGTTTGTCCTCCTGGATCGTGCTTCTGTTCCACGTTCACCTGGTTCCACAGGTGTCTCACCTGGTTCCTCTCAGGTGTCTCCGCTCACCTTTCACCCCACACTCCCATCAACCCCAAAAAACTTCCGCCCGATTTTCCCGCCATTCAAAACAACAAACACAAACGGAATATACAATGACATCATTTACTGAGCATCAAACATTAAACAAATGTATAAAAACATGCTCATATTTGCAAAAATGTATATATAAATCTTGTGACATCACGGTATGTTACTACAGTACCGCTCGCTCGCTGGCAGGAAGCAGGAAGCGATCCTATTTCAAAGCACTTAATGAACACTGCATGCAGATCGAGTTCCAGAAGTGCTTGAAGTCAGCAGACAGTCCATCAATGCCAGGTGCGCGTCCTGATGTCAGTTGATTGAGCTCGGGAAGCTCCTTCAGAAGATCCTCCCGACACTCCATATTGCACTGTCCCGCCCCAAAGAGTTCAGTATAGAAGTCCACAGCATGGCTCCTTATCCATCCCAGGTTTGTGGTCATCCTTCCTCCAGGAAGCTTCAGGTCTTCTGCTTCTTCTTCAGTCTTTCCAGGTTGAAGAAGAAAGATGGCGTCCATGTCTTGCAGGACACGAGACCTGACAAGGGTTCCTTTCACCCTCTCTTGCAGGAGGAGCTCAATTCTGACTCTTGAACTTAAGGAAGTTGATCCGAGGCAGGATCTGAGTGACTGTGAAGGCTTGTGGACTGATGCCTTGATGGTTGCCGTGGAGTGGGAGGTGAGTTGTTGGCAAAAAAGACAAATGTGTGTCTTCATAACTTCCCACTGCTTTAACCCCTTGACGCCTGAATTTGCAATTATTAAAAAAAATGAATTATGTGTTTTTGCTTTCAAGCAGAGACTAAATTGAAGATATATTTTTTTTGTGTAGAACATAGTTGTAAAATTGGGTATGTCGCAAATTAGCAACAACAGGCATTAACGGATTAAAAAATGATAAAAACACATTTCCCATCTTAGGCAAGACGTTTTATTTTTTAATGCCAACATATTTCAATTGCAATCTCATTTCATGACATTCAAAATACATTACAGTGGTAAGAAAACAACAACAAAATGAAATCTAGAATGACGTTTCCTGCTTGACCGTCTCGACAGCGACTCAAGTCTTCCTCAGAAGCGTCACCTGACGTGTCACTAATGATGGTCGTTTCTGGTCCCACTGGGTGTCTCTGGTGCGAGGATCCCCAGGTGTGCAGGTGAGTACAAGCTAACACCCAGATGCACTACCTGAATATTCAACTACTATAACAACTATAACTGAGCTGTCTCAATAGTGAGGCCTCACTCATGAAACTCCCTGAAGCAATTGTTATTTTTCTTCAGGCACAAGTGAACATTGCACTTAGAACACTTGAACACAAGTTTTCCCTTCAAAGTAATGCACCAGCAGCCCTTTTGTGTCACAAATATTTTGTATCCCCATTTACGTGGCTTCTTGGGGACATATTGTTTTAAACTTGATATTCCTTTCAAAGGAACCATTTGCTCTTGTGAAAGAGCCTGAAATTTGGGGAGAAGTGCATCAATCGTGGCCTTATTTTGAAAAGTCTGTCATTGTTTGGTGCCATGTTGTCATTGAACTGGATGTAATGTTTTATTTCTCCCCACTCTACTCTCTACTCTAGTATTTTTGTCCAGGAGTAGCTACACTAGGAAGCTCATCATCCTCTTCAGTGAAGGTTCTTCACTGCTACTGCTGTCATTGAAAAGTGCAGACTATTCTATTTACTTATACACAACCTGCTCTCAAAGCGACCTCCTCAAAGATGTGGCTTACAACACAAAATTATAGCATTATTACTGCTATTTTCACCACCTTGTGCAGGTGTGTCCTCAACACTGTCTCCACTCCCACTGAGACAGCTTCACTCTCAGCTGGTGGAACCCTGGTTTCTACAGGAGTTCTCTGACCATAAAACATTCCTGAGGAAAAATAAACGTCAAATTTAATTCATAGAACATGCTTCATGATGACAGATTGTTACAAGAATTGTTTTTGCTATAGAACGTGTGTGACGACTAAAATCCATCGGAAAATATTATTGTACTGCAACATTGTGCATCTGGCCATATTGATTAATTTAGCCATTATGGACGAATTTCACGACAAACAGAAAACTTAAATCTTATAAAATTGCGTTCAAAACTACTTTATTTTACTTTTCCTCGTTCCATAGACAAACAATAAGCAGCATATTTTTTTTTACAGTACTTTACCTCAAACAAGATCCGTTCGTGCTTCCAAGTTTGATTGGTCCTACGAGAAACTAGTGATTGCAAAACGTTCCTAGGTTCCTATCGAAGAGGCATGAACCAACATAGGGTGAACTCGCGCACAATTTCTGCAGCACTCTAATGGAAGCGGTATGTTGCGAGTTCGCGACACGTTAAGGGGTTAAAGAGCTGAAGCTACTTTTCTTTTCTTTCCATTGCTCCCAGAGAGTCTCAAACCCCTGACAGAAGGCGCTATCTTGGAGTAGTTTGTTGTTAAAAAACCAGTGGGACTGAACCCTTACACTAGGCGAGCTGACCAGAGTTACGGTGACGAGGTGGTGGATGTGAGATGCTGGAGATGTAAAACCTGTCTAGTCTGGCTGCAGATGTCGTGGCCTTCACCCATGTGTACTGTGTAGAACGAGGTTGCTTGACTCTCACAAACATCTACCAGGTCTAGATGGGAACTAACAGTGTATAGTTATGCTTGTGGGTGGGGCTCCTTCCCCGTCCTGTCCATGACAGAGTTCAAGGTGCAGTTAAAATCCCCGCCAATGACTAGTTGGTCCTGATTAAGTTTTTCTAACTGGTTCTTTAAGGAGGACCAGAGGGTTATTCTTCCCAGTCCATCATTCGGAGCATATACATTAATGAGACAGAACACAGAACTTTCTATTTCCACCTCAACCATTAAAAGCCGACCCTGTATCACTTCAGTGGTGGATAAAATTGTTAAGCATGAGGGTGAGCAGCTCCGAGAGGTAAGACGGGGCCATTTAAAGATTTAAATAAAATAATCTTAAAATGAACTTGCCAGTGGAGGCCAGGATGGGAGTTATGTGGTCCTTCTTATGTTTCCCAGTTATGAGCCGAGACGCAGCATTTTGCACCAGCTGGAGACGTGCGAGGGACGACTGGCCGACTCCAAAATAAAGTGCGTTACAGTGATCCAGCCGGGTTGTGATAAAGGCATGGATGAAGGTTTCAAAGTGCTGTCGTGCTAAAAAGTGCTTTACCTTTGCCAGCCTGAGGTGAAAAAAGCTGGACTTCACAACTGGTCCTGTTCGTCCAATTTAAAATCACTGTCCATCTTGAAACCCAGGTTAGAAATGATGGGCTTCATCAAATGAGCCAAGGGGCGGAAATCAGTGGATGGGGGGTCAACAGAGCCATGCGGCCCAAAAACCATGACTTCAGTCTTCCTTTCATTAAATTGTAAAAAGTTGAGGGCCATCAGTCTTTAATGTCCTCAAGACAGGTTGGAGCGAGAAGGCCTGATCCTTCTTAAGAGGCACATATTTGTGTGTCATCGGCATAGCAATGAAATGCGATTCCATGCTTTCGCAGGATAGAACCCAAGGGTAACATCTAAAGGGAAAACAGGATGACAGGGATGACATGTTCCCCAGCGTCATTTGCCATAAAGATATCATTAAAAACCCTTAATAATGCAGATTCAGTGCTGTGTTTTAAAACCTGATTGGAAGACTTCCATCATGTCATTGTTCTCTATAAACTGCTTTAGCTGTACAAGCACAGCTTTTTATAGCACTTTAGCTAAGAAGGGAAGCTTTGAAATGGGCCTGAAATTTGCCAGTTCAATTATATCTAGACCAGGTTTCTTCAGCAGTGGTTGGATGACAGCATGCGTTAACCTCTGCTGGACGACACCGGAACACAAACTGCTATTAATTATGGCCAACACAGACTGAGCTAAGCTCGGAAAAACTAGCTTAAAGTGAGGAGGTACAGCATCATCCATGGAACCTGAAGGCTTGCTGTGGCCAACCAGGTCATTTAAAACCTCCACAGTCACAGGTTCAAAATTATTTAGCAAAGCCAGGCCAGGAGAATGGACAGAGGGGTCGGAGTCAGGTGGCGAGATAAGAGCCCGGGTGGAGATGACTTTAATAAAGAAGCTGTTACACAATTCAGGTGATGCTTCCAAGTCAACAGACTGAGGCTCATTTAAAACAGATTCTATTCTTCTAAATATAACCTGTGGGTTGTGGTGATTCGTTTCCACAATATCTGCCCAAAATTCCCTTCTTGAGTTCTTTACAATGGACTGATATCTACACCAGCAGTCCTTTAAAATCTGGAAGATGACATGGTCCTTGTCATTGTTCGGGGCACAGGTTTGGCTGGATGGTTTTGAGCGGAGCCACAACATCCAGCATGTCCTGGCAGGACGAGTGGAACCAGGAGTTAAAACTCTCAGTATCACAAAGTGTTGGGTCAGGGGGGCTCAGCTGTTCGAAAGCAACAGAGGAAGCGTCTGACGAGCAGGTTATAGTTTGTCCACAGGAGAAAGAAACAGGTCTATGATCTGAGATCGTGTTGTCAAAGACCTCCATGTTAGACACACAGAGACTGAAACACGAGGTCCATCGATGTCCTTGTTCATGTGTGGACCACGAACCCACTGAACCAGATGAAGAGTCAATGATGCTTCAAAAGTCCTTCACCAGAGGAAACACACATGGACATTAAAATCACGGTCAAAGTTCAGCAGAACATCGACCAGCAGGTCCACAAAGTCGTTTCAAAAACACTTGTTATATTTGGGGGGTTGGTAGATGACCGCACCAGTTGGAGCGACACCCCTCAAATAATGTCGCTTCAAAACGTGAACACGCAGATGTAGTGAGGCGCTTACATTTACAGTCGTTCTTGAGCGGTTGTCGTTCTTGAACGGTTGTCGTTCTTGAGCGGTTGAACGGTTGTCGTTCTTGAGCGGTTGTCGTTCTTGAGCGGTTGTCGTTCTTGAACGGTTGTCGTTCTTGAACGGTTGTCGTTCCTCCTCCTCGGCCCGACAAACGCGGAGAATTAAAACCGACTCTGTCCCGTGACCAACTTCCGCTTTCCCTGGTGATCGTCGTAACAGCTTCTGCTTTACTTCCTGCTCCTTAGCGTCAGCAGGAACTCTTCAAGGTGTTTACAGAACTTGCAGAAATGATCAATAAATGAACTTCGCTGTGTCGTCGATGACCATTTCCAGGCTCCAAAGAGCAGACAGAGTAAAGATTCTCTATATATCCAGTAACTTGCACCAGTACGAAGGTAAGTGTTTGGTTTGATGTTGTCCAGCTGACGTTACTGTGTTACTATGTTTAGACTTTGTTTCTCGACAAAGATGACAAAGATCAGGTGTGTGTCACAGGTCCATGAAGAAGCCTCACAGTTGGTGGTGAATCTATAAGAGATAATACGGCAGCGGTTGATTAAGGCTCGATTACGATTCTCCGTTTGAGCCCTACCACTACCACTAGCACTAGCACTACCACTACCACTAGCACTAGCACTACCACTACCACTAGCACTAGCACTTCGCCATCCGGTAGGTCCTTTGCATCACCCTTCAGATTGGGGCACGGCCTACCCTACATTACGTCATCAATCATTGCCGCTGACTGACTATATCGTCAAAAGAAGCGACTGAGAACTGAATAGACTGAGAACATGCCTTTAACAGCAACACTGGCTTTGCTCCTGACTGTATATCTACGTTTTTCTTCAACAAGACGCCGACGCCGACCTTTTCAAAGACGTAGATATCATCGAGACATCCAAGCACTTTTGGAAATTTTCACGGTATGCATTTGCTTGAAAATGATTTGGTTTAACAGATCACCACGCTAACAATACAAGTGATGTATATGTTTCTTCGTTGTTGTTTTCTTAAAGTAACGGTAGTGAACCAAAAAGTTTTGAGCTTATTGTAGTTGTGTTGATCGGTGTATGTTGAGGTTAATGCACTTTTCACGACCACAATTGTAAGCGGAATGCTAAACGTGCTATCAATGGTAAATACAAGCGATCTATTTTAACGTGTTTCTTTGTCGTTGTTTTATAAACAAAATGCAAACGATAGAGAAATAAAGTTTGGAGCGTGTTGTGATGTAAATTGAGGTCTATGCATTTTTTAAGACCGCATTTACAAGATAACAATAGTCAACATAAGCCTCCATTTACCTGTTTGTTTTGTTTTTCTAAAAGAATGAAAACAGTAGTAAACTATGTTTAGAGCGTATTGTAGCTGTTTATCAATCGTTAAAATGTTTACCATCCCTCTTACATAAACCTGAAGTTATTTGAACTTATTTTGAGTAGCTTTTCCTAAAACTATTCTATTTGGATGCACATTTCTAATAGTGTGTACATTTTCCTCCTCAGACTGGTTCTCTCTCATTGTACTGCAGAACCAACTTCAACTTGAACTTACTACGGTTATGGTTCAACGTGGAGACTGAGCTACGACCAGAAGGGCACTGACCAGTCTGCAGAGGCTTCTACGAAAAGAACAGTCACACGGCTGTGGAAAAGATCTAGAGGTTCTCGTATACGTCTACTGGCTCATGGACCGTCCTATAAAGTGGTGTGCAGGGTCTTTGGTATTCCGAAAACGACCGTCCACGGATCATCCAGAGTGGCACAAGACATCTTGGGAAACTTAACCAAAAGAATTTCCTTTCCACTACCGGAAGAGCTGCAATCGGTTGGTCAGTGTTTTGCTGAATTGTCCAGATGTCCTGCACTCAACAATGTGGTCGGAGCAATTGATTGTAGCCACATACGGAGCAAACCACCAGAGAAGCACCGATTGGACTACCTGAACTATAAAGGGTTTTATTCCCTGAACATGCAGGCAATTTGTGATTCACGTGGCAGGTTTCTGGACATTTTTGTCGGTTACCCTGGGTCTGTTCATGATGCTAGAATCTTGAAAAACAGCCCATTTTATAGGACGAGATGCTTTCCCCCACCTGGCTACATCATTTTGGGTGATGGTGGGTATCCTTGTTTGGAGACCCCATCCGTCTGCTTCCACCCTACAAGGAGCCGGTGAATGGGCCAGTCCAGCGGCGGTTCAACTTCCATCATGTCAGAAGCATTATAGAGATACCTTCAGTAGGATGAAGACAAGTGGCGATCAACTCTGTTCAGACTGGAGGTAGAAACTACATTTGACGAGGTAATTGCATTGTGTGCCTTTTTGAACAACATCTGCCTGGACAATGGGGGAACACTTGAGCCAGAGGTTGACATTGTAGATGAACCTCTACCTGAAGACATGACACGCCAAGAAACATCTGGGACATGTATGGATGTCTGGTACATTATAGCGACCAGAGACAGACCGGCTGCCCAAATATTTGACAATCTTCCCGAGTAAAATTGTCCTTTTTTTGGTGCAAAATGTCCTTTCAGTTTAAAATTTTGTGAGTTTTCAAGTGTTTCTCATTTAAATGTTTATATTTTAACATTTGTATTTGTATTAATCGTACTAATATATAAATGTTAACATTTAATAGAATGTAAATATGTAATAAGAATGACACAACTAGAAATTGTAAAACAAAATCTTCATTCCAACACACGCAGAATCAAAAAGTGCAAAGAACAACAATACCACACAATGCTTAAATTAAATGTATAGAAAAACAACACAACAACACCACCGAGCAAACACTCAAAAGACTACATTTTGTCAACTATTTTATCAAGAAGGCCCCAAATCTTTTCTTATGGGCCTCTTGCTCCTCGTCCTCCTCCAGGAACCGCCGTTCCTCGCGCATGTTTGCGTCTTTGAGGAATTCCAGCACAAGATTCCTTTTCCTGGCGGACAAGGGTGTTCCTGGGCTTGTTACTCGGAGACCGGGGCCGCCAGAGGTGCTGGGACCTGGAGAGCGTTGGTGAGGTGTCTGAGCTCCCGACGTACTTGGTACCGGTTCGGGGGATTCTGCATCATCCTGGAGAACATGGCAACACAAACATTATAATCCAGACATTCAAATAATGTGGAGATGATCAATAGTGTTGCTTTTATGAGTGAGCAGCATCACCGTGGGACATACGACGGAGGCTATCAAGCGTGGAGGGTCGACTGACGGCCTGACACTGAACACTTCATCAGGTCAAAATACTGCCAGTCGTCGTCTCAGTTCCACTCGCCGTCTTTGGTGTTCGTAGTTCCTGCTGACATGCAAAGAAATGGAGACACTGGGAGAAAGAAACACATTTTTATTAATATAGATCTAATATTGATCATGACTTTTGTTTTCATTTTATTTATAAGTAATCATTAATAAACTACTACCTTATATTTTCTTTTGAGGTTTTCCCATTTTTTCGAAACCTGTTAGACGTGACCTTGTCTTCAGGCCAGACTCTCGCAACAGTTCCTGAAATAGAAACAACCAGCGACGTAAACTCACAGATTCAACAGAACAAAAGATCATGAATTAATAAACTCTTAACTCGCATCCAAAGTGCTTCGGACGTGAACTTTGATTTCTTGAATCTTTCCTCGATGATGAGCCTCTTGTTTCCTCTGGTGTCCCTGTGTAATAATGGGTATAGAGTGTACATAAAATACACATAAAATACTTGGCTTTAATTAAATACAAAAACAAATTGCATCTTCACTTTGAAAAGTAGCGTCAAATTAAACATCGTTTTTATGTGCAAAAAATAACAATACTTTTCACATGAAATACAAAAACAACTAACGTCTTCACTGTTAAAAGTTTATAAGCATTAAATATCGTCGAAAATAATGCATACTCAAGAGTTTACGAACAAACAATAACTAACGGTAGCATCTTCACCGTGTGTTTTATATTTTATCAACATGGTATATCAGTTAAAACGATGCTTTCACATTCATTTTATGAAGAAACACTAGTTTTAAAGCAAGAATACTCACATTTGTGAACTGAATTATTAGCCATTGTTCCGTCTCCGTCAGCACTCGGTTTCGAAGTGTCTCGACCTCACTACCTCTAGTAGGGAGACCTGGCCCTACGTTGAACACTAGCACTACGTGGAAAGTAGAATCGAGAATCCACTACAGCTCGCGGGCGCAAGCGTGGTGGTAGGACTCAAACTGAGAATCGGAATCGGGCCTAAGAAGCGCAGTGTTGCTGATGTTCTTGGACAACATCACACATTTTAAAGTAACTCACTCGTCACTTTACGTTGAATCTGTTCCAGATGTTCCTGTGGATGAAGCTCATATTATTCTTGTTGGATGAAACTATTAAGTTAACTTGGTTTATCCCTATTGGTTATTGTGCAAGTGAGTAGTAAGATTATTTGTACTTATTTATATATTTATCATCAGCATGTGTTCAAGTTCTTTTTTATTATCAAATATACATCACTTCATGTATGATCACTTCCGCTTCCGGTGAGCCTTTGATCGGCTGCTTGAACGTGAGCTCCTGCAATAATTGCCAAAAACAGTCGTTTTAACGACTACTTGTCCGGATTTTATGCTCATATCACTAAAGATATGTCTCAACATCAGGATCTATGATCGTGATGCTCTTTTCAACATCAGAGAGTCGATGGAAGATTATAACCGCGACCGTTACCAACGTCCGGTGAATATGTTTCCGGCTCCGCTTCTCATCGACTCGGACTCTGTGGAATATCGTTTGATCTCTCGGGCGATTTCCACAAGCGATGGAGTCGGTCTGGAGTTCAGGTCAGGATGAGACGTGCAGTCGCGATCGCTCGGAACAACTCTGACGTCATCGGACGTCATCGATGTTTGATCGACATTCCTCTCACTGTGTGTGACGACGACACATCAGCGCTGCCGTCTGTCCAGACCTCAACGAAAGGTGGTAAGATTTGTTCATTTCCTCTCTTTAATTCGGCTTTTACTACGGAGTTGAACTTCAGTGACAGCTGTCAGTCACGTGACATGTTCTCTTCAAAAGATCCCGCTCTGCTGTCAGTGACGTCGTCAGTGACGTCATCGGTGCTGAAGGACTTCTTAATGTTCGCTCCATTACTAATAAATCCTTTATTCTTAATGATCTTTTCACAAGAGTTCATTTGGATTTATTATGTCTTTCTGAGACTTGGCAGAGAGAGGAAGAGTTTATTCATCTGAACGAACTCTGTCCAGTAGGGAGCGCTGTCCTGGGGAAGCCTCGCCTCTCTGGTCGTGGAGGAGGTCTTGCTACTGTTTTTAGGGAGAGTTGTTCTTGCAAAGTGATTCAGACACAGGAATTCACTTCTTTTGAGTCTCAGATGATCTTGGTTGGTTCTACAAGACCTTTCTATTGTGTGTCAATCTACCGTCCGTCTGGTCCTGCGGCGATGTTCTTGAAAGACTTTAGTGACTTCTTATCTTCCATTATTCAAATGGAATCTGTTCTTATTCTTGGAGACTTTAATCTTCATGTTGATGACGTCACATCTTGTTCTGCTAAAGAACTTTTAACTTTAAAAGAAGCCTTTAATTTTGAGCAACATGTTTCTGAACCCACTCATCAAAAAGGCCACATTTTAGACTTAGTTTTTACTCTTGGCCTGAACATTTCTAATGTATCTGTACATGATGTCCATCTGATCATTCTCTTGTCTTGTTCAACCTGGACTTCATCCCTGAACCTAAGCCTTTGAAAGTTAGGTCTCAGAGGCGTGTCATCTCAGCCGATACTGCAGACAGTTTTTCTGCTATGTTTGACGCTCTTTCCTTTGATGACTGCACAGACGTGGACAGTTTGATTCACTGTTTCACTGGTCATTGTGTTGAAATACTGGATCAAGTGGCACCTGTTAAATCCAACTTGAAAATTCAGAAAAAACGGTGCCCTTGGACAAATGAAGATCTCCCGAGTCTTAAGAGACTTTGCCGAAAGACTGAGCTTCTCTGGAAGTCCACTAAACTTGAGGTGCACAGACTTCACCTCAGAGATCTGATGTCTTCTTACAATGAGATGGTGGAAACTGCCAGATCTGATTACATCAGAAAACTGGTAGCAGCAAATAAGAAAAACCCCAAAGTTTTATTTGACACGATTAATTCTCTCGTGTCTCCTGCTCCTCAAATCACGCCTGTCTTCTGTGAAGCTGACAGCAATGATTGTTGAGATTTTTCATTGACAAAATTAAATTGATCAAAGAGAAAATCTCTCCCCCTTTGTTTGAAACCCCTACTGTCTCTGAGCCCCTCTCCTCCTCTTGGTCCTCCTTCACTGCTGTATCTTTGGGTGATATTTCGGCACTAGTGAACAAGATGAAACCCTCCTCTTGCTCAGATGACGTCCTTCCTTGTAGGCTTTTTATCAAAGTATTTGATGTAATTGGCCCCTGGGTTACCAATATGGTGAACCTCTCCCTTTCCACAGGGGTTTTTCCCAATGCATTTAAACATGCCATTGTGGAGCCTCTGCTCAAAAAACCAGGCTTAGACCCAACTGACCTCAGTAATTTCAGGCCTATTTCTAAGCTCCCTTTCTTGTCCAAGATCTTGGAGAAGGTGGTGTCTGAGCAGCTGTCTTTGTTCCTGGATCAGAGCGACATCCATGAGAAGTTTCAGTCTGGCTTCCGTAAACATCACTCTACGGAGACAGCTTTACTGAAAGTGTCCAGTGACATCATGATGTCGGCTGACTCGGGTAAATTCACTGTTCTGGTTCTCTTGGATCTGTCCTCAGCCTTTGACACAGTTGATCACCAGATCCTGCTGAGAAGACTGAGGGATGAAGACTGTCTGGGTCTGTGTTAGAATGGTTCTCATCTTACCTTTCTGGGCGCAGTTTTAGTGTATCTGCCAATCAAATGAGGTCTGAATCGGCAGATCTGTTGTGTGGAGTCCCTCAAGGTTCTGTTCTGGGTCCTTTATTGTTTTTGCTGTACTTGATTCCCCTTGGTAAAATCATTCAGAGATTTCCAGATGTTTCTTATCACATTTTTGCTGATGACATCCAGCTCTACTGCTCTTTTGACCCAACTGAGCCCCAAAGGCTGAACAGCTTAGTCAATTGTTTGCTAGAAATCAAACAATGAGTGAAAACACTTTACAGCTAAATGTGGACAAAACTGAAACTCTGGTGATTGTTGATGATAAGATTCCAGGGTTGAGTCAGTACTTGGGTGACTTAGGTCAGTCTGTCAAACTGAGCCTGAGAAACCTGGGTGTTGTATTTGATAAAGACATGTCTCTTGTTCAACACTGCAGAAAACTGACCAGAAACTGTTTCCTTCAACTGAGAAAAATCTCTAAACTTGGGAAAATGTTGTCAGAACATGATCTGGATCTTATAATCCATGCGTTTGTTTCTTCTCGTCTGGACTATTGTAACAGTTTGTTTTCATGTCTTAACAAGAAGGATCGTCTCGTCTGCAGTTGATTCAGAACTCTGAGCCGCTCTAGTAGAAGAACTCACATTTCTCCGATCCTTAAAACTCTTCACTGGCTTCCAGTTTCTTTCAGGATCAACTTTAAAATTCTGGTTCTTACTTTCAGACCTATTCATGGTCAGACCTTCATGATCTGATCCAGACTTACACCCCAGCTCGGGCTCTGAGGTCTGTGGATCAGAATCTACTTATGGTTCCACGCACACGACTCAGGACCAGAGGAGAGAAATCTTTTCAGGCTGTTGCTCCTAAGCTTTGGAACGATCTTCTCTCTCTTTGCCCTTGATGGATCTACTGACTCCTTTAAGAAACATCTGTGTTTGATGATCTACTGACTCCTTCAAGAAACATCTGTGTTTGATGATCTACTGACTCCTTTAAGAAACATCTGTGTTTGATGATCTACTGACTCCTTCAAGAAACATCTGTGTTTGATGATCTACTGACTCCTTCAAGAAACATCTGTGTTTGATGATCTACTGACTCCTTTAAGAAACATCTGTGTTTGATGATCTACTGACTCCTTTAAGAAACATCTGTGTTTGATGATCTACTGTCTCCTTCAAGAAACATCTGTGTTTGATGATCTACTGACTCCTTCAAGAAACATCTGTGTTTGATGATCTACTGACTCCTTCAAGAAACATCTGTGTTTGATGATCTACTGACTCCTTCAAGAAACATCTGTGTTTGATGATCTACTGACTCCTTCAAGAAACATCTGTGTTTGATGATCTACTGACTCCTTCAAGAAACATCTGTGTTTGATGATCTACTGACTCCTTCAAGAAACATGTGTGTTTGATGATCTACTGACTCCTTCAAGAAACATCTGTGTTTGATGATCTACTGACTCCTTCAAGAAACATGTGTGTTTGATGATCTACTGACTCCTTCAAGAAACATCTGTGTTTGATGATCTACTGACTCCTTCAAGAAACATGTGTGTTTGATGATCTACTGACTCCTTCAAGAAACATCTGTGTTTGATGATCTACTGACTCCTTCAAGAAACATCTATGTTTGATGATCTACTGACTCCTTCAAGAAACATCTGTGTTTGATGATCTACTGACTCCTTCAAGAAACATCTGTGTTTGATGATCTACTGACTCCTTCAAGAAACATCTGTGTTTGATGGTCTACTGACTCCTTCAAGAAACATCTGTGTTTGATGATCTACTGACTCCTTCAAGAAACATCTGTGTTTGATGATCTACTGACTCCTTCAAGAAACATCTGTGTTTGATGATCTACTGACTCCTTCAAGAAACATGTGTGTTTGATGATCTACTGACTCCTTTAAGAAACATCTGTGTTTGATGATCTACTGACTCCTTCAAGAAACATCTGTGTTTGATGATCTACTGACTCCTTCAAGAAACATCTGTGTTTGATGATCTACTGACTCCTTGAAGAAACATCTGTGTTTGATGATCTACTGACTCCTTTAAGAAACATCTTAAGACGTTTCTATTTGTTCAGGCTTTTCCTTGAATTTCTCGAACTCCTGTGTTGTTCTCAGTATTATCTTGATCTTTAAAGTATGTACTTTTTTGAGTATTGTTTTGATTGTCTAAGCGCTTTGTGACCCTGGTCTCGAAAAGCGCTATATAAATAAATATTACTTACTTACTTACTTACATCAAGACATAGATTGTAGTTTCTCAGACCGATGAGGAAAACGGTTGAAAGGACATTAATGAAGACATTCAAGAAAATAAATAAATACATAATAAACAATTAACTAATAAACTGAATATCTAGTTAAGGCACAGGTAGTTCAAGGTGAGAGTGACGGTAGGACAGGGAGTTGAGTCTCCTG
The DNA here is from genome assembly GCF_982586985.1 of Callionymus lyra. Classification (NCBI taxonomy): domain Eukaryota; kingdom Metazoa; phylum Chordata; class Actinopteri; order Syngnathiformes; family Callionymidae; genus Callionymus; species Callionymus lyra. The sequence continues at coordinate 259,719 of NC_141821.1, read as the reverse complement.
ACCTTTAACCTTTAACCTGCTGGTTCAGTGGAGTCACCAGTGAAGCTGAAGGATCCTCATCAGTCTCTAGTTATTAACTGTTGATCTAAACTAGTCATTCATTGAAGGTGTTAATACTTATGTAGTGAAGACAAAATACACCAATTTACATAAAACTTGCTCAGTGGCTGTTAGAGATTGAAAACTGTGTAAAATAATGATAAAGAAATGAGTCAATAAGTAGTGACTATGACACTGAACCAGTGGAGTTGGTTCAACTTCATGTAAACACTGTGACTTCAGTCCATTATTGTCAGTGAAGGTGTCGTCTGTTGCTGGACTGGAGGGTCAGGCTTTAACTAGAACTATGTCCTGTGTTCACTGATGCGCTTATAAGCATCGGATGGTTGTGTATCTGCAAAACCACAGTGTGTAGGAACACGAGGGTGTGATGTAAATATTGTGGATTTATGATAGTTTTCTGCATGAATGTTTGAAAGTTTGTCATAAATGTAACTTTTTATTCTTCACACAAACAAACTCTGGGCATTTACCTGATCTCTCCGCCGTTCAGGTGTAACAGGTCTCGTAGGATCTCAACCTTAATGGATGAACATAAACTAGTTTTTGACAATATTATGAAGAGAAGGTTTCTCATGACAACGTTCTCTGTAGGTTTGAGGACAAGAACTACGTTGAAAGTAACGTTCATGATGATTGTGATTTATGTAACGGTTACACACGTCTAGAAGATCTTCTCTGCTGAGGTGCTAATGATCTGCAGAATCATGAAGTTCCTCTGGTGGACCTGATCTGGGACCTGACCTTCTGCTCCAGCTCTGACCCTCAGAGTCACTCACATGTTTGTCTGGAGTCGAGCAGCAGCTTCACCTGAAAGGTCACAAGGTCACTCGGCACATGAATGTGTTCCGAGAGAACAAAGTGCTCGAGTTAAGGAGACCAAGACTCATGGTTCAGGGACATCTGTCTGAGAACTGAAGACAGTCGGACTCACCGGAGTCAAAGCTGTAAAGATGTTTATTTGATAATTAATAAACGTGTGATGCAACATTGAAGTGACTTTATTTGAACAAGACTATAATTATCTGACAATCGTATGATGTGTTCACTGAAGACTCAGCAGACGTTCAGTCACGATTGATTCGTCTCCTGGTACATTATCCATTGATCTGTGAACATGATTCTATGACTTGTATTCACGAAACAAAAAGACTGAAAGTCACGATGTGATGGTAAAAAACCTTCAGCTTCTACGTGATGTAAGTGATGCTTATTATTGTTAATGTTGCTCAGTAGTCACAAGGATTATTGCTTCCACGATTCCTGCCTCAGTCTCCACAGGACAAGTTCTGGACTTGATGTGGGACGAGCGGCGCTGCAAACAACGACCCGTGTCTTGATGTTCGCTCAAACAATGACGGCACTCGCAGCTGCAACTGTCATGAGTCTACATGTTCCTCCTTGTGTTTCCGGTTTTATTGTGAAATCCGCTCCCTTCTGTGTCTGTGCTAGTCTAACCTGTCTGATAGTAATTGTTCCAGGTGTGTCTTGTTAGTCCCGCCCCCAGCTGCTGCTGATTGGTCCTCTCTGTGTTCTTAAGCCTCACTCTCTCTTGTTGTCACCTTTTCCCAGTAACCAGAGACCTGTCGTTGAGTGTTCCTGCTTCCTACCCTGTCTCCTTACCTTGTCCCGACCAAGACTCCATTCCTGCCTGTTTTGGATCTGTTTCTGCCCCTTGACGCCGAGTTTGCTGAGCCCCTGCTTTGCCATTTGATGCCGATTCCTGTAAGTTACCTCTGTGCCTGGGTTTCGCCGTTCCTGACCTTGATAACAACACATGTAGACGCTCGTGCGGAGAAGATCCTTCAGAAGAAGCTGCAAACCTTCGGATGTTGTGAAGCCACTGGGAACGAAGTATGTTTTGTGAAGCGGTGGAAGCGAAGTTTAGCCTGATCCACTCGTCAGTCACGACTCTGGTTTTCACCTTCGCTCATATGTCTGTGAAAGAACCAGGAAGTAAAGCAGAAACTGGTGTGATGTTCACCGGGAACAAGGAAGTCACAGGACTTGGTAACAGTTGGTGAAAGAAGATCTGGACTCACTGATCCAAGTCTCTGGTCTTCAACAGAGCGAACCTGCTGGACCTGGAGCCCGAGATCATCAGATCTTGAAGTGAAGTCAGATGCCGGTGATTCACCCGCGCGTCAAACACGCCGGTGACAGGTGTCAATCAAGAGCCGACCGGATCCAGGAAGCGCCGGGAGAAAGATTTACGCAATTCAACTGAAAACTAATGAGCAACACTCGCACAACAACTGATGGACAACACTCGCACAACAACTGGAAGACAACACTCGCACAACAACTGATGGACAACGCACGCACAACAACTGGAAGACAACGAGTGATTTCAACTCTTTTGAAAGTATTAAACTTAGCGTATCTAATACAACCTTGAGATCAGGTCACTTCTCTTTGTTGGAGTCTATCGTCCCCCTGGACCTTATTCTGAATTCTTGTCTGAGTTCCTGAGTTCTTGACCAGCCTGGTGCTTAAATCAGATAAAGTGATTATTGTTGGTGACTTTAACATCCATGTTGATATAATAATAATAATAATAATAATAATAATATGGTCCATGATAGCTTAGCTAACAGGTTTAACTCTATCCTGGAGTCATTTGGTTTCTCTCAGTATGTACATGAACGACTCACTGCTTTAAGCACACATTAGACCTTGTCCTAGCATACGGACTTGAAATTAAAAATGTTATTGTCTCTCCTCAGAATTCACTTCTTTCCGACCATCAATTAATAACCTTTGACTTCATTTTAAATGAGCCGAGTCTACAGAGCAGGATCTCAAAAGATGTCTGTCTGAAAGTGTCGTTACCAAGTTTATGAAATAATTCCCTCAGTGTCAGTAAAACGCCTCAGTGAGTCAAGAAACTCTACCATAGTCACCCCGACATTGATAACTTTGTGGGCAGTTTTACAGACTCGTTGCACAATACGCTTGACTTCATCGCACCACTAACTCAAAAGACTGTTTACAGAAGTAGTCTTGCTCCCTGGTATACTCAGTAACACGTCAATTAAAACAGGTTTGTAGACGACTAGAGAAGAAATGGTTCATCAAAACATAATGAATTCTACCAGGACTGGCAGGAGAAGTTAAAAATATACAAGACATCTCTTCAGCCAGAGCCTCATATTACTCATCACTTATAGAAGCAAATAAGAATAACCCCAAGTTCTTATTCAGTACTGAAGCCAGGCTGACACGGAGCCATCAGTCCATCAGTCCATCAGTCCATCAGTCCATCAGTCCATCAGTCCATCAGTCCATCAGTCCATCAGTCCATCAGACCATCCCTCCTCATCTCAGTAGCAATGACTTTATGAACTTTTTTAATGAAAAAATTGTAACTATCAGAGGAAAGATTCAAGACCTCCTAGATTCTTCTAATAAACCAGTGCAGCCTCACCGGACACAGACACTATGACTGATACATACTTTGACTCCTTTCTACCAGTGAGTCCTCGACAGCTGTCCCAGGTTGTTTCCTCCTCAAAGTCCACAACATGTCTTCTCGATCCTATTCCCACATGACTACTTAAAGAACTGTTCCCCTTACTTAGCACTTTCATACTTCATCCGGCTATGTGCCTCAGATTTTTAAAGTTGCAGTAATTAAACCTCTGCTTAAAAAACCCACTCTTGATCCAGAGGTCCTCACTACCTACAGGCCTATCTCTAATCTAGTATTCATTTCAAAACTTCTGGAGAAAGTGGTCACGAGTCAGCTCTGTGATTATCTCCAGGACAATGATCAATTTGAGGTGTTTCAGTCTGGTTTTAGGGAACACCACAGCACAGAGACCGCCCTGGTAAAAGTAAGTAACGACCTACTGATGGCCTCTGATCAGGGCCATGTTTCAGTTCTTGTTCTTCTAGATCTCAGTGCTGCATTTGACACTGTCGACACCAAATCCTTCTACAGAGGCTAGAAAACCATTTAGGCATTCGTGGAACTGCTCTTAACTGGTTTAAATCTTACCTGTCGGATAGAACGCACTATGTACATGTCAACCACCTCTCATCGACACACACTAAGGTCAGCTATGGTGTCCCACAAGGTTCTGTTCTTGGTCCAATACTATTCACAATCTATATGCTCCCACTAGGGGACTTGATTAGAAGACACTCTATACATTTTCACTGTTATGCTGATGACACCCAACTTTACCTGTCCATGAAGCCAGATGAAAGAATTCAGCTACACAACTACAGTCCTGTATCACAGATATCAAGTCATGGATGACCAAAAACTTCCTCCTACTGAACTCGGAAAAGGCTGAGGTTTTACTAGTTGGTCCGCAACAGAACTTAGAATACAATTTAAAATCCTTCTCCTAACCTATAAAGCCTTACATGGTCTAGCACCAACATACATTAAAGATTTAATCCAAACTTACCAACCCTCAAGGACCTTACGATCCTTAAACTCTGATCTACTAGTTATACCACAAATCTCTAAATGTAGATTCGGAGCCAGGGCCTTTAGTTTTCAAGCCCCTCTACTGTGGAACAAACTACCGGCTTCTGTCCGGAGGGCAGACACCCTCTCTATGTTTAAAAATAATCTTAAAACCTTACTTTTCGATAAAGCCTATAATTAACTTGACTGTTTATCTCTAGCTGTCATAACTAACAAAACTGTTTATCTTAGCTGCTATAGGCTGAGAATGCTGGAGGAGTTTTAGTTTTAGTTTTAGACACCGAGCTCTGTATATCCTTCTTTTCTCGCCGGGGCCGTTCTGGCTTGGCCGGTTCGGGTGTGGGGGTCCGGCGGGTGGGGCCTGTGGGTGCCTTGGGCCTTGTGGTGGTCACCGCTGGTGCCGCGATCGCCCTGTGCGCCGGCGGGGGGGTGGCCCCCCCCCGGGGGGTTTTTGATGGTGCGTGGGGGCGGGTGCTGGCGGGGGTGGCTGGGGTGGTGGATGGGGGGTTGCGCTGGGGGCGGTGCTGGGGCTGGGGGGTTGCTGGTCCCGCCAACGGGGTCGGCGGGTGAGCCGTCGGGGGTGGGGCTGGGGCTGGCCGGGTGTTCTGGATGACCTTCCGGCCCCGATGGCTTCGCCTGGTCTGTGGTGGGGGGCCTGTCTTGGGGTGGGTGTCTGCTGCAGCGGTGGCTGTGGTCCTCTACCCGCCCTGTGTGGCATGTGCCGTGGTCGGGGGGTTTGTCGCCCTTGGTCCTGGGGGTTCGTGGCCGGGCTGGTCGGTCTTTCGGGGGCTTCCCGGGTGGGGGGGGGCCGCATTGGGGGGACGGCGGAGGCATTGGGCAGACCCATGTTACCGTAGTGACCATGTACCGCCCATGCAAGTGCTGCTGTCCCCCTGGGTGGTGCATGGTGGGTGGGGCGGTGGCTGGGGGTCAGTACGTGTGATGGGCGGGGCCTCGGCACCTTAGAGACCGTGGACTGCCCATCGAATACTGCTGGCCCCCCAAACTTCCCTCATGGGGAGGTGGGCTGCGGCTGTTGGGGACGGTCTACAGTTCAAAGACTGGGGGCCGTTCCCGGACGGCTGCGGCCCCATTGCCCCCGCCCTGCCCGCACAACCGTGGCCCCCCTGTGACCCGGGGGACCTGGGCCGGTGCCTGACCATTGCTCCCCCGGGCTCATGCGGTGGCACTCAACCCGGCTACTGGCCGTGTCCGCAGGGTATTGGGGGGGGTTCCGCCGCCGCTGCTGTGGTGGGTCCCCATCTCCTTGACTCAGTCCCCTGCTATGGACTTGGTGGCGGCCTGACGGTCTGGGGGTCCTCCGTCGCCTGGCCTGGCCCCGGGGCCCTATCCCCTGACTGGTTCTTCTGGCTGCCCCTCTGCCCCGGTGCCTGCGCCTGGTGCCTCCCCCTCTCTGCTTCCTCGGTCGTCCTCGCCTGTGCTCGCCCTCTCGCGCCCCCGGTGGTGGTCCGCCTTCTCGCTGGTGTTTGGGGTCGGCTCTGGTGGTTATCTTGCCTGCCGGGTCCTGGTCTCCCGCGGGTTCCTGCCGCGGCTTGGGCCCCTGTGTCTGGATCTGCTGTGCTAGGTATGTGCCCTCTGGCCTGGCTATTTCAACCCCCCCCCCCCCCTCTCCCCTCTATATATCTTCACCCGTCACCGGAGTCTGTATACCTGTGTATTGTCTACATTTGTCCCAAACCCACACCTTTTTATTTCTCTCCCGGAGCCCCAGGGATCCACCTCCAGAGCTGCTGCTGATCCAGGGATCCACCTCCAGAGCTGTTGCTGATCCAGGGATCCACCTCCAGAGCTGCTGCTGATCCAGGATCTTCACCACGTCATCAGATCCCGAGTTCTCTCCAGCACCCCCATGGACCCTCCTACACTCTCCTCTTTTCTCTCACTATATCCTCCCTCACAACTCTCCTTATCCATCTGTCTACCCCCCCATCCTTCCTCCCAGCCGGTCAAAGCGGCAGGCCGTCAACAATGAGTCTGGTTCCGCTCGAGGTTTCTGCTTCTAAAAGGAAGTTTTTCCTCGCCATTGCTCACTGTACAGTGTTTTGTTTCTTGCTCTTTGTTGAATTGCTGGATCTATTTTTCCTTAATCAACTGTAGTCTTATTTCAACTGTATAGTGTCTTGAGATAACTTTATGATAAGACACTTGAAATAAAATTGAATTGAATTGAACAACTGATGGACAACACTCGCACAACAACTGATGGACAACACTCGCACAACAACTGATGGACAATGCACGCACAACAACTGATGGACAACACTCGCACAACAACTGATGGACAACACTCGCACAACAACTGATGGACAACGCACGCACAACAACTGATGGACAACGCTCGCACAACAACTGATGGACAACGCTCGCACAACAACTGACTGATGGACAACACTCGCACAGCAACTGATGGACAACACTCGCACAACAACTGATGGACAATGCACGCATAACAACTGATGGACAACACTCGCACAACAACTAGAAGACAACACTCGCACAACAACTGGAAGACAACACTCGCACAACAACTGATGGACAACAACTGATGGACAATGCACGCACAACAACTGATGGACAACGCACGCACAACAACTGATGGACAACACTCGCACAACAACTGATGGACAACACTCGCACAACAACTGATGGACAATGCACGCACAACAACTGATGGACAACACTCGCACAACAACTGATGGACAACACTCGCACAACAACTGATGGACAACGCACGCACAACAACTGATGGACAACGCTCGCACAACAACTGATGGACAACGCTCGCACAACAACTGACTGATGGACAACACTCGCACAGCAACTGATGGACAACACTAGCACAACAACTGATGGACAATGCACGCATAACAACTGATGGACAACACTCGCACAACAACTAGAAGACAACACTCGCACAACAACTGGAAGACAACACTCGCACAACAACTGATGGACAACAACTGATGGACAATGCACGCACAACAACTGATGGACAACACTCGCACAACAACTGATGGACAACACTCGCACAACAACTGATGGACAACGCACGCACAACAACTGATGGACAACGCTCGCACAACAACTGATGGACAACGCTCGCACAACAACTGACTGATGGACAACACTCGCACAGCAACTGATGGACAACACTCGCACAACAACTGATGGACAATACACGCATAACAACTGATGGACAACACTCGCACAACAACTAGAAGACAACACTCGCACAACAACTGGAAGACAACACTCGCACAACAACTGATGGACAACAACTGATGGACAATGCACGCACAACAACTGATGGACAATGCACGCACAACAACTGATGGACAACACTCGCACAACAACTGATGGACAACACTCGCACAACAACTGATGGACAACGCACGCACAACAACTGATGGACAACGCTCGCACAACAACTGATGGACAACGCTCGCACAACAACTGACTGATGGACAACACTCGCACAGCAACTGATGGACAACACTCGCACAACAACTGATGGACAATGCACGCATAACAACTGATGGACAACACTCGCACAACAACTAGAAGACAACACTCGCACAACAACTGGAAGACAACACTCGCACAACAACTAGAAGACAACACTCGCACAACAACTGGAAGACAACACTCGCACAACAACTGATGGACAACGCATGCACAACAACTGATGGACAACACTCGCACAACAACTGATGGACAACACTCGCACAACAACTGATGGACAACGCACGCACAACAACTGATGGACAACACTCGCACAACAACTGGAAGACAACGCTCTCACAACAACTGGAAGACAACACTCACACAACAACTGGAAGACAACACTCGCACAACAACTGGAAGACAACACTCGCACAACAACTGGAAGACAACACTCACACAACAACTGGAAGACAACACTCGCAAAACAACTGACGGACAACGCACACACAACAACTGATGGACAACACTCGCACAACAACTGATGGACAACGCACGCACAACAACTGATGGACAACGCTCGCACAACGACTGATGGACAACACTCGCACAACAACTGATGGACAACGCTCGCACAACAACTGGAAGACAACGCTCGCACAACAACTGGAAGACAACACTCACACAACAACTGGAAGACACCACTCGCACAACAACTGGAAGACAACGCTCGCACAACAACTGGAAGACAACACTCGCACAACAACTGGAAGACAACACTCGCACAACAACTGGAAGACAACACTCGCACAACAACTGATGGACAACGCACGCACAACAACTGATGGACAACGCTCGCACAACGACTGATGGACAACACTCGCACAACAACTGATGGACAACACTCGCACAACAACTGGAAGACAACACTCGCACAACAACTGGAAGACAACACTCGCACAACAACTGATGGACAACACTCGCACAACAACTGATGGACAACGCACACACAACAACTGATGGACAACGCTCGCACAACGACTGATGGACAACACTCGCACAACAACTGATGGACAACGCTCGCTCAACAACTGGAAGACAACGCTCGCACAACAACTGGAAGACAACACTCGCACAACAACTGGAAGACAACACTCGCACAACAACTGGAAGACAACACTCGCACAACAACTGGAAGACAACACTCGCACAACAACTGGAAGACAACACTCGCACAACAACTGATGGACAACACTCGCACAACAACTGATGGACAACGCACGCACAACAACTGATGGACAACGCTCGCACAACGACTGATGGACAACACTCGCACAACAACTGATGGACAACACTCGCACAACAACTGGAAGACAACGCTCGCACAACAAGTGGAAGACAACACTCGCACAACAACTGGAAGACAACACTCGCACAACAACTGGAAGACAACACTCGCACAACAACTGGAAGACAACACTCGCACAACAACTGGAAGACAACACTCGCACAACAACTGATGGACAAGAGAGAAGAAGCAAATGAAGACTCTTCCCTCTTTTCTCTCTTTATTGTCCTTTATCATCTTCATCATCTTTATCTTCTTCATCTTCTTCATCATCTTCATCATCATCAAAAATGTATGAGTCATAAAAGAATCTCAAACTTCTATTTGTCTATTTTATTTGTCTCTGAATGTAACATTTCTTGGTTCTCAGTAATAACTCAATTCTTCTGCTGATACGAGATGTTTGAGGAACAACTGGCTCGTTACGTTCGTCCCTGAATGACGTGAAGGTTGATCTGACGAAGGGTCATTAGAATAATTTGATTACGACTCCTTTTCTTCCACAACCTGCAAAGCTCTTAATCCCAGCGTGTCGGGGGAATGTTAATGAGTTCACCTGCCTTGAGTGCTGCACCACAAGAGTCGCATAACTACTGGAAGACAACACTCGCACAACAACTGGAAGACAACACTCGCACAAGAACTGATGGACAACGCACGCACAACAACTGGAAGACAACACTCGCACAACAACTGGAAGACAACACTGGCACAACAACTGATGGACAACGCACGCACAACAACTGGAAGACAACACTCGCACAACTTCTGTAAGACAACACTCGCACAACAACTGGAAGACAACACTCGCACAACAACTGGAAGACAACACTCGCACAAGAACTGATGGACAACGCACGCACAACAACTGGAAGACAACACTCGCACAACAAGTGGAAGACAACACTCGCACAACAACTGATGGACAACGCACGCACAACAACTGGAAGACAACACTCGCACAACAACTGGAAGACAACACTCGCACAACAACTGGAAGACAACACTCGCACAACATCTGGAAGACAACACTCGCACAAGAACTGCAAGACAACACTCGCACAACATCTGGAAGACAACACTCGCACAGCATCTGGAAGACAACACTCGCACAAGAACTGCAAGACAACACTCGCACAACATCTGGAAGGCAACACTCGCACAACATCTGGAAGAAAACCCTCGCACAAGAACTGGAAGACAACACTCGCACAACATCTGGAAGACAACACTCGCACAAGAACTGGAAGACAACACTCGCACAACATCTGGAAGACAACACTCGCACAACAACTGGAAGACAACACTCGCACAACATCTGGAAGACAACACTCGCACAAGAACTGGAAGACAACACTCGCACAACATCTGGAAGACAACACTCGCACAACAACTGGAAGACAACACTCGCACAACAACTGGAAGACAGCACTCGCACAACAACTGATGGACAACGCACGCACAACAACTGGAAGACAACACTCGCACAACAACTGGAAGACAACACTCGCACAACAACTGGAAGACAACACTAGCACAACAACTGGAAGACAACACTCGCAGAACAACTGGAAGACAACACTCTGACAACTGATCGAAGTGTGAAAAATGAAAAACGTCTGACACTCGACAGATGTTTTCACAGAAACATCTGGAAACTCGTCACGAAACTGACTTGATCTGCAGCAACTTTTCATCAACATTTGCTGAGAAAGTGAACAGATGTTGACGCTTCGATTCTCACTCGATGTTTTTCTACAAACCTTTTAAGATGTTGATCACATGATTTATAGTTTAATAATAAATATCTTTGAATTCAATTAAAATGTTATTTAAAAGGTTATATATATATATATATTTATATATACAGTATATATAGCTACACAACTACAGTCCTGTATCACACATATCAACAGCTACACAACTACACTCCTGTATCACACATATCAACAGCTACACAACTACACTCCTGTATCACACATATCAACAGCTACACAACTACACTCCTGTATCACACATATCAACAGCTACACAACTACACTCCTGTATCACACATATCAACAGTTACACAACTACAGTCCTGTATCACACATATCAACAGCTACACAACTACACTCCTGTATCACACATATCAACAGCTACACAACTACACTCCTGTATCACACATATCAACAGTTACACAACTACAGTCCTGTATCACACATATCAACAGTTACACAACTACAGTCCTGTATCACACATATCAACAGCTACACAACTACACTTCTGTATCACACATATTAACAGCTACACAACTACAGTCCTGTATCACACATATCAACAGCTACACAACTACAGTCCTGTATCACACATATCAACAGTTACACAACTACACTCCTGTATCTCACATATCAACAGTTACACAACTACACTCCTGTATCACACATATCAACAGCTACACAACTACACTCCTGTATCACACATATCAACAGCTACACAACTACAGTCCTGTATCACACAGATCAACAGTTACACAACTACAGTCCTGTATCACACATATCAACAGCTACACAACTACACTTCTGTATCACACATATTAACAGCTACACAACTACAGTCCTGTATCACACATATCAACAGCTACACAACTACAGTCCTGTATCACACATATCAACAGTTACACAACTACACTCCTGTATCTCACATATCAACAGTTACACAACTACACTCCTGTATCACACATATCAACAGCTACACAACTACACTCCTGTATCACACATATCAACAGCTACACAACTACAGTCCTGTATCACACAGATCAACAGTTACACAACTACAGTCCTGTATCACACATATCAACAGCTACACAACTACAGTCCTGTATCACACATATCAACAGCTACACAACTACACTCCTGTATCACACAGATCAACAGCTACACAACTACAGTCCTGTATCACACAGATCAACAGGTACACAACTACACTCCTGTATCACACAGATCAACAGCTACACAACTACACTCCTGTATCACACATATCAACAGTTACACAACTACACTCCTGTATCACACATATCAACAGTTTCACAACTACACTCCTGTATCACACATATCAACAGCTACACAACTACACTCCTGTATCACACATATCAACAGCTACACAACTACAGTCCTGTATCACACAGATCAACAGCTACACAACTACAGTCCTGTATCACACATATCAACAGCTACACAACTACAGTCCTGTATCACACATATCAACAGCTACACAACTACACTCCTGTATCACACATATCAACAGCTACACAACTACAGTCCTGTATCACACATATCAACAGCTACACAACTACACTCCTGTATCACACATATCAACAGCTACACAACTACAGTCCTGTATCACACAGATCAACAGCTACACAACTACACTCCTGTATCACACATATCAACAGTTACACAACTACACTCCTGTATCACACATATCAACAGTTACACAACTACACTCCTGTATCACACATATCAACAGTTACACAACTACACTCCTGTATCACACATATCAACAGTTACACAACTACACTCCTGTATCACACAGATCAACAGCTACACAACTACACTACCGTATCACACATATCAACAGTTACACAACTACACTCCTGTATCACACAGATCAAAAGTTACACAACTACACTCCTGTATCACACAGATCAAAAGTTACACAACTACACTCCTGTATTACACATATCAACAGCTACACAACTACACTCCTGTATCACACATATCCACAGTTACACAACTACACTCCTGTATCACACATATCAAAAGTTACACAACTACAGTCCTGTATCACACATATCAACAGCTACACAACTACACTCCTGTATCACACATATCAAAAGTTACACAACTACACTCCTGTATCTCACATATCAACAGTTACACAACTACACTCCTGTATCACACATATCAAAAGTTACACAACTACACTCCTGTATCACACATATCAACAGTTACACAACTACACTCCTGTATCACACATATCAAAAGTTACACAACTACATTCCTGTATCTCACATATCAACAGTTACACAACTACACTCCTGTATCACACATATCAAAAGTTACACAACTACACTCCTGTATCACACATATCAACAGTTACACAACTACACTCCTGTATCACACATATCAACAGTTACACAACTACACTCCTGTATCTCACATATCAACAGTTACACAACTACACTCCTGTATCACACATATCAAAAGTTACACAACTACACTCCTGTATCACACATATCAACAGCTACACAACTACACTCCTGTATCACACATATCAAAAGTTACACAACTACACTCCTGTATCACACATATCAACAGTTACACAACAACACTCCTGTATCACACATATCAAAAGTTACACAACTACACTCCTGTATCACACATATCAACAGCTACACAACTACACTCCTGTATCACACATATCAACAGTTACACAACTACACTCCTGTATCACACATATCAAAAGTTACACAACTACACTCCTGTATCACACAGATCAAAAGTTACACAACTACACTCCTGTATTACACATATCAACAGCTACACAACTACACTCCTGTATCACACATATCCACAGTTACACAACTACACTCCTGTATCACACATATCAAAAGTTACACAACTACAGTCCTGTATCACACATATCAACAGCTACACAACTACACTCCTGTATCACACATATCAAAAGTTACACAACTACACTCCTGTATCTCACATATCAACAGTTACACAACTACACTCCTGTATCACACATATCAAAAGTTACACAACTACACTCCTGTATCACACATATCAACAGTTACACAACTACACTCCTGTATCACACATATCAAAAGTTACACAACTACATTCCTGTATCTCACATATCAACAGTTACACAACTACACTCCTGTATCACACATATCAAAAGTTACACAACTACACTCCTGTATCACACATATCAACAGTTACACAACTACACTCCTGTATCACACATATCAACAGTTACACAACTACACTCCTGTATCTCACATATCAACAGTTACACAACTACACTCCTGTATCACACATATCAAAAGTTACACAACTACACTCCTGTATCACACATATCAACAGCTACACAACTACACTCCTGTATCACACATATCAAAAGTTACACAACTACACTCCTGTATCACACATATCAACAGTTACACAACAACACTCCTGTATCACACATATCAAAAGTTACACAACTACACTCCTGTATCACACATATCAACAGCTACACAACTACACTCCTGTATCACACATATCAACAGTTACACAACTACACTCCTGTATCACACATATCAAAAGTTACACAACTACACTCCTGTATCACACATATCAACAGTTACACAACTACACTCCTGTATCACACATATCAAAAGTTACACAACTACACTCCTGTATCACACATATCAACAGTTACACAACTACACTCCTGTATCACACATATCAACAGCTACACAACTACAGTCCTGTATCACACATATCAACAGCTACACAACTATACTCCTGTATCACACATATCAACAGCTACACAACTACACTCCTGTATCACACATATCAACAGCTACACAACTACACTCCTGTATCACACAGATCAACAGCTACACAACTACAATCCTGTATCACACATATCAACAGCTACACAACTACAGTCCTGTATCACACATATCAACAGCTACACAACTACACTCCTGTATCACACATATCAACAGTTACACAACTACAGTCCTGTATCACACAGATCAACAGCTACACAACTACACTCCTGTATCACACATATCAACAGCTACACAACTACAGTCCTGTATCACACATATCAACAGTTACACAACTACACTCCTGTATCACACATATCAAAAGTTACACAACTACACTCCTGTATCACACATATCAACAGTTACACAACTACACTCCTGTATTACACATATCAACAGTTACACAACTACACTCCTGTATCACACATATCAACAGCTACACAACTACACTCCTGTATCACACATATCAAAAGTTACACAACTACACTCCTGTATCACACATATCAACAGTTACACAACTACACTCCTGTATCACACATATCAACAGTTACACAACTACACTCCTGTATTACACATATCAAAAGTTACACAACTACACTCCTGTATCACACATATCAACAGTTACACAACTACACTCCTGTATTACACATATCAAAAGTTACACAACTACACTCCTGTATCACACATATCAACAGTTACACAACTACACTCCTGTATTACACATATCAAAAGTTACACAACTACACTCCTGTATCACACATATCAATAGTTACACAACTACAGTCCTGTATCACACAGATCAACAGCTACACAACTACACTCCTGTATCACACATATCAACAGCTACACAACTACAGTCCTGTATCACACATATCAAAAGTTACACAACTACACTCCTGTATCACACATATCAACAGCTACACAACTACACTCCTGTATCACACAGATCAACAGCTACACAACTACACTCCTGTATCACACATATCAACAGTTACACAACTACACTCCTGTATCACACATATCAACAGTTACACAACTACACTCCTGTATCACACATATCAACAGCTACACAACTACACTCCTGTATTACACATATCAACAGTTACACAACTACACTCCTGTATCACACATATCAACAGCTACACAACTACACTCCTGTATCACACATATCAACAGCTACACAACTACACTCCTGTATCACACATATCAACAGTTACACAACTACACTCCTGTATCACACATATCAACAGCTACACAACTACACTCCTGTATCACACATATCAACAGCTACATAACTACACTCCTGTATCACACATATCAACAGTTACACAACTACACTCCTGTATCACACATATCAACAGCTACACAACTACACTCCTGTATTACACATATCAACAGTTACACAACTACACTCCTGTATCACACATATCAACAGCTACACAACTACACTCCTGTATCACACATATCAACAGCTACACAACTACACTCCTGTATTACACATATCAACAGTTACACAACTACACTCCTGTATCACACATATCAAAAGTTACACAACTACACTCCTGTATCACACATATCAACAGTTACACAACTACACTCCTGTATCACACATATCAACAGTTACACAACTACACTCCTGTATCACACATATCAACAGTTACACAACTACACTCCTGTATTACACATATCAACAGTTACACAACTACACTCCTGTATCACACATATCAACAGCTACACAACTATATATATACACACAAGAGTATGTACACACAACTGAAGGTTCATCCATAGAATCTCTGAGAACTGACGGAGCAGAAACCTCTTCATATCTAAACTCATCACTTCCATCTAAAACAACAGTGTTGTGTCGGGGCAGCGAGGGAAGATGGAGGCTCCGGTGTTCCTGATCCTCACTAAACTCTCTGCAGGAAGATTGAAGACCTGAGTGTCCTTCACCTTTGACCTCCTTCTGTGCGAGAACCTCCAGCTCAATGGCTTCTTCTACGAACATGTTTCTCTGTCGGAGCTGCTGAGCCACGAGCGAGAGTGAGCGCCACCTTCAGGAAAGCGAGGGAAGGTTTCAGTTGGACGTTGATGGTGAAATACGATCGTGTCGAAGATTCTTTGAACATATCGTCGTACGTTTGAGGAGAAAAGATCAAGTTTGAAAACAAAGAAGAAACAAAAACAAAAGATGGAATATTAGAAAAAATGGTTCTTTTAAATGAAAGAAGAAGAAGAAAGACTTTGACTTTTAAAATACTTTATTACAATAAAAGGTTCTTTACAATGTTTTCATATAAAGTGCGATTCTTCAGTCAAACCAGTGAGTAAATTCTATTTTCTGTCATTTGCACAAATGTGTCCCTTTTTCCCCCATTTTGTAAAAACATCTGAGTGTTGATGAGACTCTTGAGGAACTTCAGCCTCAGATGTTCTCCTGGAGTCCCATGTTACCTGAGCAGGTAGTTTAGGATCTTCTTGTGCTTCTTGTGGATCTGACTCTGACCAGCGCCCCCGTCAGCCCAGGTAAAGTACTGCTTCTGACCAGCGCCCCCGTCAGTCCAGGTAAAGTACTGCTTCTGACCAGCGCCCCCGTCAGCCCAGGTAAAGTACTGCTTCTGACCAGCGCCCCCGTCAGCCCAGGTAAAGTACTGCTGCTGACCAGCACCCCCGTCAGCCCAGGTAAAGTACTGCTGCTGACCAGCGCCCCCGTCAGCCCAGGTAAAGTACTGCTTCTGACCAGCGCCCCCGTCAGCCCAGGTAAAGTACTGCTTCTGACCAGCGCCCCCGTCAGCCCAGGTAAAGTACTGCTTCTGACCAGCGCCCCCGTCAGTCCAGGTAAAGTACTGCTGCTGACCAGCGCCCCCGTCAGCCCAGGTAAAGTACTGCTTCTGACCAGCGCCCCCGTCAGCCCAGGTAAAGTACTGCTTCTGACCAGCGCCCCCGTCAGCCCAGGTAAAGTACTGCTTCTGACCAGCGCCCCCGTCAGTCCAGGTAAAGTACTGCTGCTGACCAGCGCCCCCGTCAGCCCAGGTAAAGTACTGCTTCTGACCAGCGCCCCTGTCAGTCCAGGTAAAGTACTGCTTCTGACCAGCGCCCCCGTCAGTCCAGGTAAAGTACTGCTTCTGACCAGCGCCCCCGTCAGTCCAGGTAAAGTACTGCTTCTGACCAGCGCCCCTGTCAGTCCAGGTAAAGTACTGCTTCTGACCAGCGCCCCCGTCAGTCCAGGTAAAGTACTGCTTCTGACCAGCGCCCCCGTCAGTCCAGGTAAAGTACTGCTGCTGACCAGCGCCCCCGTCAGCCCAGGTAAAGTACTGCTTCTGACCAGCGCCCCCGTCAGCCCAGGTAAAGTACTGCTTCTGACCAGCGCCCCCGTCAGCCCAGGTAAAGTACTGCTTCTGACCAGCGCCCCCGTCAGCCCAGGTAAAGTACTGCTGCTGATGTCCAGCTCCGTGGATCAGCGGCTGCTTTAAGAACCAGGGAGAGTTAAAGACATGATTGAGGCTCCATTTAAAAAGAACACGCTTTAAAAACTCCTGATAAAAAGAAGTTCATTGTTAAGATTTAAAAGATTAAAATCTGTCAAAAACTGTGTCCAGATCGTTGACTCGCTTTAAAGTCCAGCTGCTCAAATCACACCTGAGGGTCAAGAACTTCTGGACAAACTGAAGTCTACAGGTGGCAGTTCTACTGGCCAGGTGGATTAGGCCCCGCCCCCTTCTTCACAGGTAAAAACAAGACCGTGACACCAATGGAACCAGAAGAAATCGACCATCTTTGTCTGTATCTTCTGGATCAGGAGCTTTAAGTCACAGCAGTGACGCCAAAAAACACAATCATTTCTTTCTTTCATAGTCTTTGTTTCCTAAAAACACGCCAAGGTATTTAAAACCATCGTTTTTCCACGTTTTGGGTCAGAACTGATGGTCCAACAGTTCAGCCTCGACATCATCATTAAAGTGTTCAGATCCTGGTCTTCATCTAAACATCAGACCACGAAGATAAAACACATTTACACTAGAACCCGGTAAAAACAGACCATGAACCCTCAGATCTCGTGAAGAAGGTTCAGGGTCATAGAGACAGAGACACACAAGCTGCCCTTCAGTCTCAGCTTCACTCTCAAGGTCACTGAGAGGACCTGAAGTCTGGCGATGAGACCCTGAACCCAAACTGACCCATGACTCTCCACAGGTCGTCGTGCTCAACGCGGTCCAACCTTCTCTTGATCTAGTGGATCAAGGTCAGTGTCTGATGAACTGGAGACGTCGTCTGCCATCGACCTGCCAGGAACAGTAGGTCTGGTCCGGGTGATGATCCTCCAGGACCAGAGGAGGGAGACTGGACCAGTTCTTTATTTCCAGGAGGTTTCCTTTCTTCGGCAGGAGGTGATGATCCTCCTGCAGGACAGAGATCTTGAATCCAGGCTTTCAATAAAAACGTCCATGAGATCAGGAGCAACAATGTCCCAGAAGGCTCTGTAGAACTCAACGCTGAGGCCGTCAATGCCGGGTGTTCTTCTGGTGGACCTGCTGGCTAGAGTAGAGTTCTGGTCGCGTGAGTGACACCAGCTCATCAGATCCTGGTAGTCCTTGGCAAAAGTAATTAAAAGCTTCTGCTCCTGATCCTCACTCGCGTACAGGTGTGGATGAAGGTCACTGCTCTCTGATCTCCAGGTGTTCTTTCAGTTCTTGACCGTCTTCCGACAGCAGGCAGTGGATGATCTTCTCGGTCCTCGTTTCTTCTCCAGGCCGAAGAAGAAGGCAGTCGTCCATCTCCTGGATGTTCTTCATCCTGGACCCTGGTGTCCAGCAGGTCTAGATCCTTTTACTCTTCAGGGTCTCAATGTTCCCTTGATCTCCTGTGGCTGGACCTTCTAGCTCCGCAGTCTCCAGGTGTGACATGTAGAGTGAGCTGCTGACATAGAAGCTTCATCTGGACCAGGATCCACGAGTGTCCAAGATCAGCTCGGTGCTCGGTTGGTTTAGTCTGGAGACTCTACTGGAGATGCTATTGTTGTCGTTATTGTTGTCGTTATTGTTGTTGTTATTGTTTGTGATGTTGTTGGTGATAATGTTTATTTATTGTTGTTGTTGTCATTGATGATGTTGTTGTTGATTATTTTATTGTTGTTGATGTTGTTTTTGCTGATTATGTTGATGATGATGATATTGTGTTTGTCATTGTTGATTACGTTGATGTTATTATTGTTGTTTTTAATTGTTCTTGATGATGTTGTTGTTATTGTCCATTATGTTGTTGATGATGTCATTGTTGTTCATGACATGTTGTTGTTGTTATCGTTGTTGTTCATGACATGTTGTTGTTGTTATCGTTGTTGTTCATGACATGTTGTTGTTGTTATCGTTGTTATTCATGACATGTTGTTGTTGTTAATTATGTTGTTGTTCATGACATGTTGTTGTTGTTATCATTGTTGTTCATGACATGTTGTTGTTGTTATCGTTGTTGTTCATGACATGTTGTTGTTGTTATCGTTGTTGTTCATGACATGTTGTTGTTGTTAATTATGTTGTTGTTCATGACATGTTGTTGTTGTTATCGTTGTTGTTCATGACATGTTGTTGTTGTTCATGACATGTTGTTGTTGTTAATTATGTTGTTGTTCATGACATGTTGTTGTTGTTATCGTTGTTCATGACATGTTGTTGTTGTTAATTATGTTGTTGTTCATGACATGTTGTTGTTGTTCATGACATGTTGTTGTTGTTAATTATGTTGTTGTTCATGACATGTTGTTGTTGTTATCGTTGTTGTTCATGACATGTTGTTGTTGTTAATTATGTTGTTGTTCATGACATGTTGTTGTTGTTCATGACATGTTGTTGTTGTTATCGTTGTTGTTCATGACATGTTGTTGTTGTTATCGTTGTTGTTCATGACATATTGTTGTTGTTAATTATGTTGTTGTTCATGACATGTTGTTGTTGTTATCGTTGTTGTTCATGACATGTTGTTGTTGTTAATTATGTTGTTGTTCATGGCATGTTGTTGTTGTTCATGACATGTTGTTGTTGTTATCGTTGTTGTTGATGACATGTTGTTGTTGTTATCGTTGTTGTTCATGACATGTTGTTGTTGTTAATTATGTTGTTGTTCATGACATGTTGTTGTTGTTATCATTGTTGTTCATGACATGTTGTTGTTGTTATCGTTGTTGTTTATGACATGTTGTTGTTGTTCATGACATGTTGTTGTTTATAATTATGTTGTTGTTCATGACATGTTGTTGTTGTTAATTATGTTGTTGTTCATGACATGTTGTTGTTGTTATCATTGTTGTTCATGACATGTTGTTGTTGTTAATTATGTTGTTGTTCATGACATGTTGTTGTTGTTATCATTGTTGTTCATGACATGTTGTTGTTGTTCTGCTTCATTGGTGCTCCGCCCTCCAACGGCTTCGCTATGGGTTTACCCCGAGGCACCGCCTCGTCTCTGAGAAAGCTTAATGAACTCGCCACCCAGCAGGGGCAGTACCTTCCTATAAAGGCGGGCAGCACCCGCCGCACTTTCTCCATTTTCAACTCAGCGAGAAAGCTCCTGGTTACAGCATGGCGGACGTAAGCATGAGCGTGGACGTAGACGTGTCTTTGTGTTTAACGTGTGACACCCCCCTGGGGAGGGGGGACACACATGTGCTCTGCTTCGTTTGTCTAGGCCCAGATCACGCGGTTGCGGATTGTGGGGCCTGCCGTATGCTTCCCGAGGAGGTCCGGAAGAGACGGGGAGCATACGAGGCCCGTCGGCGCACGCCGCGTCCTCCAGCCAGGTCGTGGGCCGACTACGACGAGGAGGACGACCGGCGGTGTTATGAGGCGGATCCGAGCACCCTGTTCGGTTCCGAGCCGGGGGACGTCGAAGCGGTCGGGGGAGCCGGGCCGGCTCCTCGCTACCCGCTTGACGCCCTGCCGCGCATATTCACCGCCGCGGCGAACCGCATGGAGGTCGAGCTCCCCCCCGTGCCTCCACTCGCGCCACCACCGTTTACATGCGGAGTGAAGGTCGGGCAGAACGAAGCGCGCAGGCCTGCTGTTCCGGGGGTTATTTGTCCTAAGCTGGACGAAATCTGGGGCTACGCGCGGCGAGGGTCTGCCTCTCCCATGGCTTCAGGGCCTCCCGTAGGATCCTACGGACCCTATTGCCGTGTGGACGGGGTGGACTGGCGGCGCGGTGTCCCGGAGCCCTCGGATACGGTACGTGCCGCCCTCGACCCGGGGGCTCGACTGTGGCCAGGCCGCCCTGTAGCTCTGCCTAGAGCTGAAGACAGGTTGACCGCAATGTTGTTCAACCGATCCTACAAGGGGGGGACGCAGGTGGTCTCCCTCGCGAACAACATGGCTCTCCTGTGCGGTGCGCTCGACAGGCTCACCGTGGACCGAGACGACCTTGGACCTTCGGAGTTGGAGGAAGTCAAGGACTCGGTGGCTGCGCTCCTCCGGATGTCGCAGGCGTACGCGATCCTGGGAGGGGGTCTACGCGACGCTGGACAGCTGGGCCACCGGCACCTGTGGCTAGACCTGGCCACAGCGCTGCCGGAGAGAGACCGGAGGCTCCTCCTGGACGGACCAATTACGGAGGACTCGCTGTTCGGTCCGGAGCTCCGGAACGTCGTGGCCCGGCAGGAGGCAGCGCAGCAGGAGTCGGCGCAGCTCCGCCATCACCTGCATGGGCGTGAGGACGAGGCGCGACGGGGGTCCGGCGCTCGGAGACGGAGAGCCCGTTCGTCGGCCCCATCAGCTGGTGCGGGGGGGAAGCGTCACCAGAGCCAGCCGCCCCAGCAGCACCAGCAGCAACGGCAACAGCCGCGGCAGGCGACGAGCGAGCGTCGCCGGGTTCCGCAGCAGGAGCCGGGGAGCCAGCAGCGGAGCCAGCAGCCGCAGCGGAGCCAGCGGAGGAGGGACCCGCAGCGGCGAGGACGCAGGGGCGTCGAGGCTTCGTCTCGGGGGAGCCCTCCTCCCCCTTACTCTTTCAAAGGGCTTTATGTAAATAAAAACAAAAGAACGTATGACGTTTCTGTGGTTCGTTATGAGAGAGAGGTTGGTAGCGTGCATGTGTTTCCGCCTGTGAGTGTGACGTATTCACAGGCATCATTAGAAACTTTCGCCGCTAATGCTAAGCTAACATGCTCCGCCGGTCATAGACGGCGTGATTTTCCTCTCATAACACAGTCCGAAGGAGGTTTTAAACCCCTTCGTCCGGGTCATACCGAGACTGCAATAACGGAGTCTGTCCACACGAATGAGGGGCAGACTCCAACCACATGTGTTTTGTTTACAGACGAGCAGAGGTCCGCGAGACCGGCTGAATCAGCTGTGTTTACTTCCGCGTCGACCATCGCTCGTGCCCGACAGAGCGTGACAGCTGATGAGGTGAGTGGAACTTGTCCGGACATGTCTATGTTAACCGGAGGTTGTTCCTTCCCCCACAGCGCTGTCTACAAACACTGGCACCGTGGAGGACGTCACGTTTGGCGGCGGAGAAGCGCCATGGAACTGACGCAACCTGGTGTTTTTACGCGCGAGTTTTTTCGCCGTTCTGAGACCAGGCGAGGGCGAGGAACTTCCGTCCCGTCTGGTCGATCAACTGGAGAGGTGCGTGGCGGTCGGATCTCACGAGTGACGAACAGGTCGGGACCGCCAGCGGGGCTGGAGAATGTACGGGACCGGGTGAGTGATGCGGTGCCGACGCGCGCGCGACCTAACTCACTTCAGCTCCGGGTTAATTCTCCAGCGCTTTCCTCCACATCGCGGGTTTTGTCAGCTCCGGTGACACTAAGAAGTGCTCAGGGAGTTGGGAAGACTTCCGGGGGGGGAAGGAAACACGCACGACGCGCATCTGAGGTGTCTCACGCGCACTTGCGCGCTTCTCCCACAGAGCCGGCTTTTATGTATGAGAGTGGGGGTTCTAGTGAATCCAACTCGAGTACATGCTCTGTGGATTCAAGAGATAGAGACGCGGCTTGTGTGATGCCCTTTCGTCTACGGCCCGTCCATGGGGGGCGGGCCGGAGGACTACCCAAGGTTCGCCAGGGCTGCGGTTCTGACAGAACCTTATTCGGCTTGGAGTCGCCTGGTTTTACTTCTAGGACCCACTTGGCTGGGGGGAGTAATCAGGCGGGGCTATGCGCTACAGTTTGCCCGTCAACCCCCGCGTTTTTCAGGGATTCTCTGGACGCGTATGGTGGAGCAGGAGAAACTATCCTGTCTGAGAAACGAGGTGTCTACTCTGCTGCAGAAGGAGGTCGTAGAACTGGTCCCTGCAGCCGAGATGATGTCAGGGTTTTACTCCCGGTACTTCCTCGTGGCGAAGAAGACCGGGGGTTGGAGGCCCATTCTGGACCTCAGCTATTTGAACAAGTTCATAGCTACCCGCCCGTTTCGCATGTTGACGGTCAAGAAACTGCTTTCAGGTGTATGTCCAGGAGATTGGATGACATCTATCGACCTGACCGACGCGTACTTTCACATACCGATAGTCAAGAGACATCGAAAGTACTTGCGTTTCGCCCTCGAGGGTCGGGTGTTTCAGTACACTCGACTTCCGTTCGGCTACTCTCTGGCACCCAGGACCTTCACCAAGTGTGTGGAAGCGGCAGTGGAGCCTTTGAGAGTGAGTGGGGTAAGGATCTTGACCTATCTGGACGACTGGTTGATCCTTGCCAGGTCAGAGGCAGAAAGTTACGCTCACACACAGAAGGTGTTGAGCCATATTGCCACCCTGGGGTTCACAGTGAACCTCAGCAAGAGCGCTCTGACTCCAGTTCAACAGTTAGTTTACCTGGGGGTACTGTTGAACTCGGAGGAAGGATACGCGCGCCTCCCGGACGTGCGTATCCAGCCCATTCTCCGACTGACAACACAGTTGTTGGAAGCTCGGTGTCACGTGACAACAGCAGGCACTGTTATGTCCCTCCTGGGGCTCATGGCGGCAGCCCACACGGTTGTTTGGCTGGGCTTGCTGCACATGAGGGAGCTTCAGAGATGGTTTGGTCGTCTCAAGCTAGACCTCAAGCGGGAAAGAGGTCGGAAAGTGCGCCTTCCCGCTCGGGTTTTGCAGGACATCCAGTTCTGGAACTCTCACGCCAACCTCAGGCGGAGAGTTCCATTGGGTTGCGTCCTTCGTTACACTCAAGTGTTCACAGACGCTTCCCTGACAGGTTGGGGAGGCACCTCGGGTCAGGCCTATGCCAGTGGGGTCTGGAGCAGTCCGGTGCTCAGACACATAAACTGGCTAGAGCTGAAGGCGATTCACAATGTCCTGCTTCACCTCTCTCCCCAACTGTCACAGTCCAACGTCCTAGTATTTTCAGACAGCTCCACCGCCGTGGCGTACGTAAATCGCCAAGGTGGAGTCAGATCCCCAGCCCTTCTGTGTGTGGCAAGGAAGATTTGGCTGTGGGCGGACTGTCACCTGCTTTCGCTCAGAGCCCAGCACGTCCCGGGCGAGCTGAATGCAGTAGCGGACAGACTGTCGAGGGGGGCCGTCCAGGACGAATGGGGTCTGTCCGAGGCAGTGGCAAGCGAGATCTGGTCTCGATTCGGTCACCCGGTTGCAGACCTCTTCGCCAGCAAGGAGAACTTCAAATGCCCTCTTTGGTTCTCCCTCAGGGCTTTGGACCGCCCCCCACTAGGCGTGGACGCTTTAGCCCATTCGAGGTGGCCGGTCGGTCTGCTGTTCGCCTTCCCTCCTCCGCGGCTCCTTCTCCCCCTGATTCGGAGGACGAGGCGGGGGGGGCTGAGGTTAATTCTAGTGGCACCAGACTCCCCGGGGGCGCTCTGGTTCCCAGAGCTGGTGCGCATGGCGGTCGGGGCCCCCTGGGCCATCCCTTGGGGCCCCGCTGCCCTGTGTCAGGCGGGGGGGACACTGACAGCGCCCCCGGTGCTGGGCCGGCCTCTCAAGGTGTGGCTCCTGCACGGGACGAGCTGATCGGGACCCTGGACCCGGACGTTCTCCACACGCTGGAGAACGCCCGGGCCCCATCAACACGTAGGCTTTATGCCTCAAAGTGGGGGATATTCTCCCGCTGGTGTTCAGACAGGTCCTTGGACCCCAGCTCTTGTTTGGTCTCCGCTATCCTGTCTTTCCTGCAACATTTGCTGGATAACGGGCGGACTGTGGCGACACTGAGAGTGTTCGCATCAGCCATAGCGACGAGGCACGTCGGTTTTGAGGGTGCTTCGGTTCGCGCCCACCCTTTGGTGGCGCGTTTCCTGCGGGGTGCCTGCAGGCTTCGACCTCCTGCAAGGCCTTCCAGCCCTCAGTGGGATCTCCAGTTGGTACTGGACTCTCTCACAGGGCCGACCTTCGAGCCTCTTGACCAAGTCCCATTGGATATCTTGTCTTTCAAGGTATCGCTCCTTCTGGCACTAACAACCACGAAGAGAGCAAGTGAGCTTTGTGCCCTCTCCATTAGCCCTGAGTGTCTTTCCTTTGGCGTCGAGGAGTCTTCGGTGTCTTTGCGTCCTAACCCAGCGTTCCGCCCGAAGATTCTGAGTTCCTTGTTCCGGGCGACGACCTTCACGCTGCGGGCCTTTCACCCGCCGCCTCACTCGGACCCGGGTCAGGAGCGTCTCCACCTGTTGTGTCCAGTGAGGGCGTTGGCCTGTTACTTGCGGCGGGTGGCCAAGTTTAGGCGCTCTGATGCCCTTTTTGTCTGCCACGGTAGATGCCGGCGGGGAGAGGCTCTCTCCCCCCAGAGGTTCTCTCATTGGGTGAGATCGGCCATTATCCGTGCCTACCGAGCAGCGGGTGGATCCGCTCCTAGCGGTCTGAGGGCACATTCCACCCGTGGCGTGGCAGCCTCAGTGGCTCTTTTGCGGGGTGTGGCAGCAGAGGATATCTGCTCTGCTGCCTCTTGGGCGTCCACGTCTACCTTCGCTAAGGCCTATCTCCTCGACGTAACGGCGGGATCAGTAGCTCATACTGTCTTGAGCGCTGTTGTGCCCCCCTCAGGGCCCACGGCTCAAGTGGGATTGGGCCCTGGGCCGGCGGGGCCCTAGTGATGCTGCTCCAGGAGCGGCGTCCAGCTGGGGGTACATTTATCCCGTCAGGCTTCGCCTTTTGGGTAAACCCATAGCGAAGCCGTTGGAGGGCGGAGCACCAATGAAGCAGAACCCCTGAGTTA
Organism: Callionymus lyra; assembly: GCF_982586985.1. Classification (NCBI taxonomy): domain Eukaryota; kingdom Metazoa; phylum Chordata; class Actinopteri; order Syngnathiformes; family Callionymidae; genus Callionymus; species Callionymus lyra. Next base: position 232,670 of record NC_141821.1, on the reverse strand, counting down.
TCTATTATAACCTCAGGTTCTGCGAGTTGGTGCGAAGCCCTCCAACCTCGTCGCCCAGCGGCCGCCCTTCTCGCTGAGTTTTCAGTTGGAGAAAGTGCGGCGGGTGCTGCCCGCCTTTATAGGAAGGTACTGCCCCCTGCTGGGTGGCGAGTTCATTAAGCTTTCTCAGAGACGAGGCGGTGCCTCGGGGTAAACCCATAGCGAAGCCGTTGGAGGGCTTCGCACCAACTCGCAGAACCTGAGGTTATAATAGATAACTCAGGGGTTATCGTTGTTGTTCATGACATGTTGTTGTTGTTAATTATGTTGTTGTTCATGACATGTTGTTGTTGTTAATTATGTTGTTGTTCATGACATGTTGTTGTTGTTAATTATGTTGTTGTTCATGACATGTTGTTGTTGTTATCGTTGTTGTTCATGACATGTTGTTGTTGTTATCGTTGTTGTTCATGACATGTTGTTGTTGTTATCGTTGTTGTTTATGACATGTTGTTGTTGTTAATTATGTTGTTGTTCATGACATGTTGTTGTTGTTATCGTTGTTGTTCATGACATGTTGTTGTTGTTAATTATGTTGTTGTTCATGACATGTTGTTGTTGTTATCGTTGTTGTTTATGACATGTTGTTGTTGTTAATTATGTTGTTGTTCATGACATGTTGTTGTTGTTATCGTTGTTGTTTATGACATGTTGTTGTTGTTGATACTATCCTAATGTCAAAGTGAAAAAGCGTTGTGTTGTCGACTCAGTCGTTGTGTTTGTCTCCACAACAATAAAATCAAGCTGGTTGTCGAACGAGCTCCAGATGTCGTTTTGTGTGACTTTTATTTCCAGATTGTGGCGAAGACTCGTTGGACGTCCTGCAGCGTCAACATCTGACTGGACGTTGAAGAGCCTCAGCTTGGATTAATATTCTCTGCTCGTCTCTGCGAGCCTCACGACTGCTGAAGGACCTGCAGGCTCATGGATGCAGATGGTGAGGAGCTCCACTGCACAACCTAACATCCATCAGGCTGTTGAAGATCCCGCTGGACACGCAGAGATTCTTCACAACCAGGAAGAACCTTCAAGCCTCACCGCTCGCAGTGAACCATCACATCTGTTCTTCATGTCGCGGGATCTTCTGTCGGCTCCACCTGAAGGAAGAACGTCATCTCAGGAGCTCCTGAAGGCCTGCAGGAGACTTGATGGAACGTCATGACTGAAGATGGACCAGAGGAACCTTCTCTAGCTCTGGATGAAGATCTTGATACGACCCATGAGTCACAACTGATGAGTCGTTCGTCTTAAGTGACTCGACAAGACAACAACGAAAACACACTTGATGATAAAAGTAATAACAACAGAAACAACAGGAAATCAACGACACAAACATCAAAGCAACAACTATCAATATTTCTAAGACGAGATAAATTCACTCAATTAAACCTGAAGAAAGAAAAGATGAGAAAACAACTGGTTTAATAAAACGACTCAAACAAATGGAAAAAGAAAGAATTAAAAACAAATCCGGGACGAGGATTAAAATAGAAACAAAAAGATCAGAAGAAAAGACAAAATCATGATATGATAGTTGATGATAGTTGAAAGTATCTCCAGAGACTAAATCATGATATGATAGTTGAAAGTATCTTCAGAGACTAAATCATGATATGATAGTTGAAAGTATCTTCAGAGACTAAATCATGATATGATAGTTGAAAGTATCTTCAGAGACTAAATCATGATATGATAGTTGAAAGTATCTTCAGAGACTAAATCATGATATGATAGTTGAAAGTATCTTCAGAGACTAAATCATGATATGATAGTTGAAAGTATCTCCAGAGACTAAATCATGATATGATAGTTGAAAGTATCTCCAGAGACTAAATCATGATATGATAGTTGAAAGTATCTTTAGAGACTAAATCATGATATGATAGTTGAAAGTATCTCCAGAGACGAAATCATGATGTGATAGTTGAAAGTATCTTTAGAGACTAAATCATGATATGATAGTTGAAAGTATCTCCAGAGACTAAATCATGATGTGATAGTTGAAAGTATTTTCAGAGACTAAATCATGATATGATAGTTGAAAGTATCTTCAGAGACTAAATCATGATATGATAGTTGAAAGTATCTTCAGAGACTAAATCATGATATGATAGTTGAAAGTATCTTTAGAGACTAAATCATGATATGATAGATGAAAGTATCTCCAGAGATGAAATCATGATGTGATAGTTGAAAGTATCTTTAGAGACTAAATCATGATATGATAGTTGAAAGTATCTCCAGAGACTAAATCATGATGTGATAGTTGAAAGTATTTTCAGAGACTAAATCATGATATGATAGTTGAAAGTATCTTCAGAGACTAAATCATGATATGATAGTTGAAAGTATCTTCAGAGACTAAATCATGATATGATAGTTGAAAGTATCTTTAGAGACTAAATCATGATATGATAGTTGAAAGTATCTTTAGAGACTAAATCATGATATGATAGTTGAAAGTATCTCCAGAGACTAAATCATGATATGATAGTTGAAAGTATCTCCAGAGACTTAATCATGATATGATAGTTGAAAGTATCTCCAGAGACTAAATCATGATATGATAGTTGAAAGTATCTTTAGAGACTAAATCATGATATGATAGTTGAAAGTATCTCCAGAGACTAAATCATGATATGATAGTTGAAAGTATCTTTAGAGACTAAATCATGATATGATAGTTGAAAGTATCTTTAGAGACTAAATCATGATATGAAAGTTGAAAGTATCTTTAGAGACTAAATCATGATATGATAGTTGAAAGTATCTCCAGAGACTAAATCATGATATGATAGTTGAAAGTATCTCCAGAGACTAAATCATGATATGATAGTTGAAAGTATCTCCAGAGACTAAATCATGATATGATAGTTGAAAGTATCTCCAGAGACTAAATCATGATATGATAGTTGAAAGTATCTTTAGAGACTAAATCACGATATGATAGTTGAAAGTATCTCCAGAGACTAAATCATGATATGATAGTTGAAAGTATCTTTAGAGACTAAATCATGATATGATAGTTGAAAGTATCTCCAGAGACTAAATCATGATATGATAGTTGAAACTATCTTTAGAGACTAAATCATGATATGATAGTTGAAAGTATCTTTAGAGACTAAATCATGATATAATAGTTGAAAGTATCTTCAGAGACTAAATCATGATATAATAGTTGAAAGTATCTTTAGAGACTAAATCATGATATGATAGTTGAAAGTATCTCCAGAGACTAAATCATGATATGATAGTTGAAAGTATCTTTAGAGACTAAATCATGATATGATAGTTGAAAGTATCTTCAGAGACTAAATCATGATATGATAGTTGAAAGTATCTTTAGAGACCAAATCATGATATGATAGTTGAAAGTATCTTTAGAGACTAAATCATGATATGATAGTTGAAAGTATCTTCAGAGACTAAATCATGATATGATAGTTGAAAGTATCTTTAGAGAATAAATCATGATATGATAGTTGAAAGTGTGTTCAGAGACTAAATCATGATATGATAGTTGAAAGTATCTTCAGAGACTAAATCATGATATGATAGTTCAAAGTATCTTTAGAGACTAAATCATGATATGATAGTTGAAAGTATCTTTAGAGACTAAATCATGATATGATAGTTGAAAGTATCTTTAGAGACTAAATCATGATATGATAGTTTAAAGTATCTCCAGAGACTAAATCATGATATGATAGTTGAAAGTATCTTCAGACTAAATCATGATATGATAGTTGAAAGTATCTTCAGAGACTAAATCATGATATAATAGTTGAAAGTATCTTTAGAGACTGAATCATGATATGATAGTTGAAAGTATCTCCAGAGACTAAATCATGATATGATAGTTGAAAGTATCTTTAGAGACTAAATCATGATATGATAGTTGAAAGTATCTTTAGAGACTAAATCATGATATGATAGTTGAAAGTATCTTTAGAGACTAAATTATGATATGATAGTTGAAAGTATCTTTAGAGACTAAATCATGATATGATAGTTGAAAGTATCTTCAGAGACTAAATCATGATATAATAGCTGAAAGTATCTTTAGAGACTAAATCATGATATGATAGTTGAAAGTATCTCCAGAGACTAAATCATGATATAATAGTTGAAAGTATCTCCAGAGACTAAATCATGATATGATAGTTGAAAGTATCTCCAGAGACTAAATCATGATATGATAGTTGATGATAGTTGAAACTATCTTCATAGAATAAATCATGATATGATAGTTGAAAGTATCTCCAGAGACTAAATCATGATATGATAGTTGATGATAGTTGAAACTATCTTCATAGAATAAATCATGATATGATAGTTGAAAGTATCTTCAGAGACTAAATAATGATATAATAGTTGAAAGTATCTTTAGAGACTAAATCATGATATGATAGTTGAAAGTATCTCCAGAGACTAAATCATGATATGATAGTTGAAAGTATCTTTAGAGACTAAATCATGATATGATAGTTGAAAGTATCTCCAGAGACTAAATCATGATATAATAGTTGAAAGTATCTTTAGAGACTAAATCATGATATGATAGTTGAAAGTATCTTTAGGGACTAAATCATTATATGATAGTTGAAAGTATCTTTAGAGACTAAATCATGATATGATAGTTGAAAGTATCTTTAGAGACTAAATCATGATATGATAGTTGAAAGTATCTTTATAGACTAAATCATGATATTATAGTTCAAAGTATCTTTAGAGACTAAATCATGATATGATAGTTGAAAGTATCTTTAGAGACTAAATCATGATATGATAGTTGAAAGTATCTTTAGAGACTAAATCATGATATGATAGTTTAAAGTATCTCCAGAGACTAAATCATGATATGATAGTTGAAAGTATCTTCAGACTAAATCATGATATGATAGTTGAAAGTATCTTCAGAGACTAAATCATGATATAATAGTTGAAAGTATCTTTAGAGACTAAATCATGATATGATAGTTGAAAGTATCTCCAGAGACTAAATCATGATATGATAGTTGAAAGTATCTTTAGAGACTAAATCATGATATGATAGTTGAAAGTATCTCCAGAGACTAAATCATGATATGATAGTTGAAAGTATCTTTAGAGACTAAATCATGACATGATAGTTGAAAGTATCTTTAGAGACTAAATCATGATATGATAGTTGAAAGTATCTTTAGAGACTAAATCATGAAATGATAGTTGAAAGTATCTTCAGAGACTAAATCATGATATGATAGTTGAAAGTATCTTTACAGAATAAATCATGATATGATAGTTGAAAGTATCTTTACAGAATAAATCATGATATGATAGTTGAAAGTATCTTCAGAGACTAAATCATGATATGATAGTTGAAAGTATCTTTACAGAATAAATCATGATATGATAGTTGAAAGTATCTTTAGAGACTAAATCATGATATGATAGTTGAAAGTATCTTTAGAGACTAAATCATGATATGATAGTTGAAAGTATCTTCAGAGACTAAATCGTGATATGATAGTTGAAAGTATCTTCAGAGACTAAATCATGATATGATAGTTGAAAGTATCTTCAGAGACTAAATAATGATGTGATAGTTGAAAGTATCTTCAGAGACTAAATCATGATATGATAGTTGAAAGTATCTTTAGAGACTAAATCATGATATGATAGTTGAAAGTATCTTTAGAGACTAAATCATGATATGATAGTTGAAAGTATCTTCAGAGACTAAATCATGATATGATAGTTGAAAGTATCTTTAGAGACTAAATCATGATATGATAGTTGAAAGTATCTTTAGAGACTAAATCATGATATGATAGTTGAAAGTATCTTTAGAGACTAAATCATGATATGAAAGTTGAAAGTATCTTTAGAGACTAAATCATGATATGATAGTTGAAAGTATCTCCAGAGACTAAATCATGATATGATAGTTGAAAGTATCTCCAGAGACTAAATCATGATATGATAGTTGAAAGTATCTCCAGAGACTAAATCATGATATGATAGTTGAAAGTATCTCCAGAGACTAAATCATGATATGATAGTTGAAAGTATCTTTAGAGACTAAATCACGATATGATAGTTGAAAGTATCTCCAGAGACTAAATCATGATATGATAGTTGAAAGTATCTTTAGAGACTAAATCATGATATGATAGTTGAAAGTATCTCCAGAGACTAAATCATGATATGATAGTTGAAACTATCTTTAGAGACTAAATCATGATATGATAGTTGAAAGTATCTTTAGAGACTAAATCATGATATAATAGTTGAAAGTATCTTCAGAGACTAAATCATGATATAATAGTTGAAAGTATCTTTAGAGACTAAATCATGATATGATAGTTGAAAGTATCTCCAGAGACTAAATCATGATATGATAGTTGAAAGTATCTTTAGAGACTAAATCATGATATGATAGTTGAAAGTATCTTCAGAGACTAAATCATGATATGATAGTTGAAAGTATCTTTAGAGACCAAATCATGATATGATAGTTGAAAGTATCTTTAGAGACTAAATCATGATATGATAGTTGAAAGTATCTTCAGAGACTAAATCATGATATGATAGTTGAAAGTATCTTTAGAGAATAAATCATGATATGATAGTTGAAAGTGTGTTCAGAGACTAAATCATGATATGATAGTTGAAAGTATCTTCAGAGACTAAATCATGATATGATAGTTCAAAGTATCTTTAGAGACTAAATCATGATATGATAGTTGAAAGTATCTTTAGAGACTAAATCATGATATGATAGTTGAAAGTATCTTTAGAGACTAAATCATGATATGATAGTTTAAAGTATCTCCAGAGACTAAATCATGATATGATAGTTGAAAGTATCTTCAGACTAAATCATGATATGATAGTTGAAAGTATCTTCAGAGACTAAATCATGATATAATAGTTGAAAGTATCTTTAGAGACTGAATCATGATATGATAGTTGAAAGTATCTCCAGAGACTAAATCATGATATGATAGTTGAAAGTATCTTTAGAGACTAAATCATGATATGATAGTTGAAAGTATCTTTAGAGACTAAATCATGATATGATAGTTGAAAGTATCTTTAGAGACTAAATTATGATATGATAGTTGAAAGTATCTTTAGAGACTAAATCATGATATGATAGTTGAAAGTATCTTCAGAGACTAAATCATGATATAATAGCTGAAAGTATCTTTAGAGACTAAATCATGATATGATAGTTGAAAGTATCTCCAGAGACTAAATCATGATATAATAGTTGAAAGTATCTCCAGAGACTAAATCATGATATGATAGTTGAAAGTATCTCCAGAGACTAAATCATGATATGATAGTTGATGATAGTTGAAACTATCTTCATAGAATAAATCATGATATGATAGTTGAAAGTATCTCCAGAGACTAAATCATGATATGATAGTTGATGATAGTTGAAACTATCTTCATAGAATAAATCATGATATGATAGTTGAAAGTATCTTCAGAGACTAAATAATGATATAATAGTTGAAAGTATCTTTAGAGACTAAATCATGATATGATAGTTGAAAGTATCTCCAGAGACTAAATCATGATATGATAGTTGAAAGTATCTTTAGAGACTAAATCATGATATGATAGTTGAAAGTATCTCCAGAGACTAAATCATGATATAATAGTTGAAAGTATCTTTAGAGACTAAATCATGATATGATAGTTGAAAGTATCTTTAGGGACTAAATCATTATATGATAGTTGAAAGTATCTTTAGAGACTAAATCATGATATGATAGTTGAAAGTATCTTTAGAGACTAAATCATGATATGATAGTTGAAAGTATCTTTATAGACTAAATCATGATATTATAGTTCAAAGTATCTTTAGAGACTAAATCATGATATGATAGTTGAAAGTATCTTTAGAGACTAAATCATGATATGATAGTTGAAAGTATCTTTAGAGACTAAATCATGATATGATAGTTTAAAGTATCTCCAGAGACTAAATCATGATATGATAGTTGAAAGTATCTTCAGACTAAATCATGATATGATAGTTGAAAGTATCTTCAGAGACTAAATCATGATATAATAGTTGAAAGTATCTTTAGAGACTAAATCATGATATGATAGTTGAAAGTATCTCCAGAGACTAAATCATGATATGATAGTTGAAAGTATCTTTAGAGACTAAATCATGATATGATAGTTGAAAGTATCTCCAGAGACTAAATCATGATATGATAGTTGAAAGTATCTTTAGAGACTAAATCATGACATGATAGTTGAAAGTATCTTTAGAGACTAAATCATGATATGATAGTTGAAAGTATCTTTAGAGACTAAATCATGAAATGATAGTTGAAAGTATCTTCAGAGACTAAATCATGATATGATAGTTGAAAGTATCTTTACAGAATAAATCATGATATGATAGTTGAAAGTATCTTTACAGAATAAATCATGATATGATAGTTGAAAGTATCTTCAGAGACTAAATCATGATATGATAGTTGAAAGTATCTTTACAGAATAAATCATGATATGATAGTTGAAAGTATCTTTAGAGACTAAATCATGATATGATAGTTGAAAGTATCTTTAGAGACTAAATCATGATATGATAGTTGAAAGTATCTTCAGAGACTAAATCGTGATATGATAGTTGAAAGTATCTTCAGAGACTAAATCATGATATGATAGTTGAAAGTATCTTCAGAGACTAAATAATGATGTGATAGTTGAAAGTATCTTCAGAGACTAAATCATGATATGATAGTTGAAAGTATCTTTAGAGACTAAATCATGATATGATAGTTGAAAGTATCTTTAGAGACTAAATCATGATATGATAGTTGAAAGTATCTTCAGAGACTAAATCATGATATGATAGTTGAAAGTATCTTTAGAGACTAAATCATGATATGATAGTTGAAAGTATCTTTAGAGACTAAATCATGATATGATAGTTGAAAGTATCTTCAGAGACTAAATCATGATATGATAGTTGAAAGTATCTTTAGAGACTAAATCATGATATGATAGTTGAAAGTATCTTTAGAGACTAAATCATGATATGATAGTTGAAAGTATCTTAAGAGACTAAATCATGATATGATAGTTGAAAGTATCTTTAGAGACTAAATCATGATATGATAGTTGAAAGTATCTTCAATGACTAAATCATGATATTATAGTTTAAAGTATCATAATGATATTTCAAACTCTCACAGAGTATTTTGAGGCTAGATTTGCTAAAACTATCATATTCTCTCCGAGTCAAACTATCTATGGAGTGTTTCGTCTCAACAGGTTCTTTGCTTCGATGCAGTGAATCCTGGAAAAACACATCTGATCACTTCTTTCTCTCACCAGCAGGGGGCGCCTTGTTCAGAGTCACGTGGAAGGTCTGGGATCTCGTGGGTTGAACGAGGTAAGAAAACTTCATTAAAGGTGTGAGTGTGTGAAACAAGTGTGTGTGTGTGAAACAAGTGTGTGTGCTTGAAACAAGTGTGTGTGCTTGAAACAAGTGTGCGTGTGTGAAACAAGTGTGTGTGCTTGAAACAAGTGTGCGTGTGTGAAACAAGTGTGTGTGCTTGAAACAAGTGTGTGTGCTTGAAACAAGTGTGTGTGCTTGAAACAAGTGTGTGTGTGTGAAACAAGTGTGTGTGCGTGAAACAAGTGTGTGTGTGTGAAACAAGTGTGTGTGCTTGAAACAAGTGTGTGTGCTTGAAACAAGTGTGCGTGTGTGAAACAAGTGTGTGTGCTTGAAACAAGTGTGCGTGTGTGAAACAAGTGTGTGTGCTTGAAACAAGTGTGTGTGCTTGAAACAAGTGTGCGTGTGTGAAACAAGTGTGTGTGCTTGAAACAAGTGTGCGTGTGTGAAACAAGTGTGTGTGCTTGAAACAAGTGTGTGTGCTTGAAACAAGTGTGTGTGCTTGAAACAAGTGTGTGTGTGTGAAACAAGTGTGTGTGCGTGAAACAAGTGTGTGTGTGTGAAACAAGTGTGTGTGCTTGAAACAAGTGTGTGTGCTTGAAACAAGTGTGCGTGTGTGAAACAAGTGTGTGTGCTTGAAACAAGTGTGTGTGCTTGAAACAAGTGTGCGTGTGTGAAACAAGTGTGTGTGCTTGAAACAAGTGTGCGTGTGTGAAACAAGTGTGTGTGCTTGAAACAAGTGTGTGTGCTTGAAACAAGTGTGTGTGCTTGAAACAAGTGTGTGTGTGTGAAACAAGTGTGTGTGCGTGAAACAAGTGTGTGTGTGTGAAACAAGTGTGTGTGCTTGAAACAAGTGTGTGTGCTTGAAACAAGTGTGCGTGTGTGAAACAAGTGTGTGTGTGTGAAACAAGTGTGTGTGCTTGAAACAAGTGTGTGTGCGTGAAACAAGTGTGTGTGTGTGAAACAAGTGTGTGTGTGTGAAACAAGTGTGTGTGCGTGAAACAAGTGTGCGTGTGTGAAACAAGTGTGTGTGTGTGAAACAAGTGTGTGTGCTTGAAACAAGTGTGTGTGTGTGAAACAAGTGTGTGTGCGTGAAACAAGTGTGTGTGTGTGAAACAAGTGTGTGTGCTTGAAACAAGTGTGCGTGTGTGAAACAAGTGTGTGTGTGTGAAACAAGTGTGTGTGCTTGAAACAAGTGTGTGTGCTTGAAACAGGTGTGTGTGCTTGAAACAAGTGTGTGTGCTTGAAACAAGTGTGCGTGTGTGAAACAAGTGTGTGTGTCTGAAACAAGTGTGTGTGCTTGAAACAAGTGTGTGTGCGTGAAACAAGTGTGTGTGTGTGAAACAAGTGTGTGTGCTTGAAACAAGTGTGCGTGTGTGAAACAAGTGTGTGTGCGTGAAACAAGTGTGCGTGTGTGAAACAAGTGTGTGTGTGTGAAACAAGTGTGTGTGCTTGAAACAAGTGTGTGTGTGTGAAACAAGTGTGTGTGCGTGAAACAAGTGTGTGTGTGTGAAACAAGTGTGTGTGCTTGAAACAAGTGTGTGTGCGTGAAACAAGTGTGTGTGCTTGAAACAGGTGTGTGTGCTTGAAACAAGTGTGTGTGCTTGAAACAGGTGTGTGTGCTTGAAACAAGTGTGTGTGCTTGAAACAAGTGTGCGTGTGTGAAACAAGTGTGTGTGTCTGAAACAAGTGTGTGTGCTTGAAACAAGTGTGTGTGCTTGAAACAAGTGTGTGTGCTTGAAACAAGTGTGTGTGCTTGAAACAAGTGTGTGTGTGTGAAACAAGTGTGTGTGTGAAACAAGTGTGTGTGCTTGAAACAAGTGTGCGTGTGTGAAACAAGTGTGTGTGTGTGAAACAAGTGTGTGTGTGTGAAACAAGTGTGTGTGCTTGAAACAAGTGTGTGTGCTTGAAACAAGTGTGTGTCCTTGAAACAGGTGTGTGTGTGTGAAACAAGTGTGTGTGTGTGAAACAAGTGTGTGTGCTTGAAACAAGTGTGTGTGCTTGAAACAAGTGTGCGTGTGTGAAACAAGTGTGTGTGTGTGAAACAAGTGTGTGTGCTTGAATCAAGTGTGTGTGCTTGAAACAGGTGTGTGTGCTTGAAACAGGTGTGTGTGTGTGAAACAAGTGTGTGTGTGTGAAACAAGTGTGTGTGTGTGAAACAAGTGTGTGTGTGTGAAACAGGTGTGTGTGCGTGAAACAAGTGTGTGTGTGTGAAACAAGTGTGTGTGCTTGAATCAAGTGTGTGTGCTTGAAACAGGTGTGTGTGCTTGAAACAGGTGTGTGTGCTTGAAACAGGTGTGTGTGCTTGAAACAGGTGTGTGTACTTGAAACAGGTGTGTGTGCGTGAAACAAGTGTGTGTGTGTGAAACAAGTGTGTGTGCGTGAAACAAGTGTGTGTGCTTGAAACAGGTGTGTGTGCTTGAAACAAGTGTGTGTGTGTGAAACAAGTGTGTGTGCTTGAATCAAGTGTGTGTGCTTGAAACAGGTGTGTGTGCTTGAAACAGGTGTGTGTGCGTGAAACAAGTGTGTGTGTGTGAAACAAGTGTGTGTGTGTGAAACAAGTGTGTGTGTGTGAAACAAGTGTGTGTGTGTGAAACAAGTGTGTGTGTGTGAAACAAGTGTGTGTGTGTGAAACAAGTGTGTGTGCTTGAATCAAGTGTGTGTGCTTGAAACAGGTGTGTGTGCTTGAAACAGGTGTGTGTGCGTGAAACAAGTGTGTGTGTGTGAAACAAGTGTGTGTGCGTGAAACAAGTGTGTGTGCTTGAAACAGGTGTGTGTGCTTGAAACAAGTGTGTGTGTGTGAAACAAGTGTGTGTGCTTGAAACAAGTGTGTGTGCTTGAAACAAGTGTGTGTGCTTGAAACAAGTGTGTGTGCGTGAAACAAGTGTGTGTGCTTGAAACAAGTGTGTGTGCGTGAAACAAGTGTGTGTGCTTGAAACAGGTGTGTGTGCTTGAAACAAGTGTGTGTGTGTGAAACAAGTGTGTGTGCATGAAACAAGTGTGTGTGCTTGAAACAAGTGTGTGTGTGTGAAACAAGTGTGTGTGCTTAAAGAAGTGTGTGTGCTTGAAACAAGTGTGTGTGTGTGAAACAAGTGTGTGTGTGTGAAACAAGAGTGTGTGTGTGAAACAAGTGTGTGTGTGTGAAACAAGTGTGTGTGCGTGAAACAAGTGTGTGTGCGTGAAACAAGTGTGTGTGCTTGAAACAAGTGTGTGTGTGTGAAACAAGTGTGTGTGCTTGAAAGAAGTATGTGTGTGTGAAACAAGTGTGTGTGCGTGAAACAAGTGTGTGTGCGTGAAACAAGTGTGTGCGCTTGAAACAGGTGTGTGTGCGTGAAACAAGTGTGTGTGCTTGAAACAGGTGTGTGTGCTTAAAACAAGTGTGTGTGTGTGAAACAAGTGTGTGTGTGTGAAACAAGTGTGTGTGCGTGAAACAAGTGTGTGTGTGTGAAACAAGTGTGTGTGTGTGAAACAGGTGTGTGTGCTTGAAACAGGTGTGTGTGCTTGAAACAAGAGTGTGTGTGGAAAACAAGTGTGTGTGCTTGAAACAAGTGTGTGTGTGTGAAACAAGTGTGTGTGCGTGAAACAAGTGTGTGTGCGTGAAACAAGTGTGTGCGCTTGAAACAAGCGTGTGTGCGTGAAACATGTGTGTGTGCTTGAAACAGGTGTGTGTGCTTGAAACAAGTGTGTGTGTGTGAAACAAGTGTGTGTGTGTGAAACAAGTGTGTGTGCGTGAAACAAGTGTGTGTGCTTGAAACAGGTGTGTGTGCTTGAAACAAGTGTGTGTGTGTGAAACAAGTGTGTGTGTGTGAAACAAGTGTGTGTGTGTGAAACAAGTGTGTGTGTGTGAAACAGGTGTGTGTGCGTGAAACAGGTGTGTGTGCTTGAAACAAGAGTGTGTGTGGAAAACAAGTGTGTGTGCTTGAAACAAGTGTGTGTGCTTGAAACAAGTGTGTGTGTGTGAAACAAGTGTGTGTGCGTGAAACAAGTGTGTGTGCGTGAAACAAGTGTGTTTGTGTGAAACAAGTGTGTGTGCTTGAAACAAGTGTGTGTGCTTGAAACAGGTGTGTGTGCTTGAAACAAGTGTGTGTGTGAAACAAGTGTGTGTGTGTGAAACAGGTGTGTGTGCTTGAAACAAGTGTGTGTGCTTGAAACAAGTGTGTGTGTGTGAAACAAGTGTGTGTGCGTGAAACAAGTGTGTGTGCGTGAAACAAGTGTGTTTGTGTGAAACAAGTGTGTGTGCTTGAAACAAGTGTGTGTGCTTGAAACAAGTGTGTGTGCTTGAAACAGGTGTGTGTGCTTGAAACAAGTGTGTGTGTGAAACAAGTGTGTGTGCTTGAAACAAGTGTGTGTGCTTGAAACAAGTGTGTGTGTGTGAAACAAGTGTGTGTGCTTGAAAGAAGTATGTGTGCTTGAAACAAGTGTGTGTGTGAAACAAGTGTGTGTGCGTGAAACAAGTGTGTGTGCGTGAAACAAGTGTGTGTGTGTGAAACAAGTGTGTGTGCGTGAAACAAGTGTGTGTGCGTGAAACAAGTGTGTGTGTGTGAAACAAGTGTGTGTGCTTGAAACAAGTGTGTGTGTGTGAAACAGGTGTGTGTGCGTGAAACAAGTGTGTGTGTGTGAAACAAGTGTGTGTGTGTGAAACAAGTGTGTGTGTGTGAAACAGGTGTGTGTGCTTGAAACAAGTGTGTGTGCGTGAAACAAGTGTGTGTGCGTGAAACAAGTGTGTGTGCGTGAAACAAGTGTGTGTGTGTGAAACAAGTGTGTGTGCTTGAAACAAGTGTGTGTGTGTGAAACAGGTGTGTGTGCGTGAAACAAGTTTGTGTGTGTGAAACAAGTGTGTGTGTGTGAAACAAGTGTGTGTGTGTGAAACAGGTGTGTGTGCTTGAAACAGGTGTGTGTGCTTGAAACAGGTGTGTGTGCGTGAAACAAGTGTGTGTGTGTGAAACAAGTGTGTGTGTGAAACAAGTGTGTGTGTGAAACAAGTGTGTGTGTGAAACAAGTGTGTGTGTGAAACAAGTGTGTGTGTGAAACAGGAGTGTGTGCGTGAAACAAGTGTGTGTGTGTGAAACAAGTGTGTGTGCTTGAAACAAGTGTGTGTTTGTGAAACAAGTGTGTGTGTGAAACAAGTGTGTGTGTGAAACAAGTGTGTGCGTGAAACAAGTGTTTGTGCTTGAAACAAGTGTGTGTGCTTGAAACAGGTGTGTGTGCGTGAAACAAGTGTGTGTGTGAAACAAGTGTGTGCGTGAAACAAGTGTGTGTGTGAAACAAGTGTGTGTGTGAAACAAGTGTGTGTGTGAAACAAGTGTGTGCGTGAAACAAGTGTGTGTGCTTGAAACAAGTGTGTGTGCTTGAAACAGGTGTGTGTGCGTGAAACAAGTGTGTGTGTGTGAAACAAGTGTGTGTGTGAAACAAGTGTGTGTGTGTGAAACAGGTGTGTGTGCGTGAAACAAGTGTGTGTGTGTGAAACAAGTGTGTGTGTGTGAAACAAGTGTGTGTGTGTGAAACAAGTGTGTGTGCTTGAATCAGGTGTGTGTGCTTGAAACAGGTGTGTGTGCTTGAAACAGGTGTGTGTGCTTGAAACAAGTGTGTGTGTGTGAAACAAGTGTGTGTGTGTGAAACAAGTGTGTGTGCGTGAAACAAGTGTGTGTGCTTGAAACAGGTGTGTGTGCTTGAAACAAGTGTGTGTGTGTGAAACAAGTGTGTGTGCTTGAAACAAGTGTGTGTGCTTGAAACAAGTGTGTGTGCTTGAAACAAGTGTGTGTGCGTGAAACAAGTGTGTGTGCTTGAAACAAGTGTGTGTACGTGAAACAAGTGTGTGTGCTTGAAACAGGTGTGTGTGCTTGAAACAAGTGTGTGTGTGTGAAACAAGTGTGTGTGCTTGAAACAAGTGTGTGTGCTTGAAACAAGTGTGTGTGCTTGAAACAAGTGTGTGTGTGTGAAACAAGTGTGTGTGCTTAAAGAAGTGTGTGTGCTTGAAACAAGTGTGTGTGTGTGAAACAAGTGTGTGTGTGTGTGAAACAAGAGTGTGTGTGTGAAACAAGTGTGTGTGTGTGAAACAAGTGTGTGTGCGTGAAACAAGTGTGTGTGCGTGAAACAAGTGTGTGTGCTTGAAACAAGTGTGTGTGTGTGAAACAAGTGTGTGTGCGTGAAACAAGTGTGTGTGCGTGAAACAAGAGTGTGTGTGGAAAACAAGTGTGTGTGCTTGAAACAAGTGTGTGTGCTTGAAACAAGTGTGTGTGTGTGAAACAAGTGTGTGTGCGTGAAACAAGTGTGTGTGCGTGAAACAAGTGTGTTTGTGTGAAACAAGTGTGTGTGCTTGAAACAAGTGTGTGTGCTTGAAACAAGTGTGTGTGCTTGAAACAGGTGTGTGTGCTTGAAACAAGTGTGTGTGTGAAACAAGTGTGTGTGTTTGAAACAGGTGTGTGTGCTTGAAACAAGTGTGTGTGCTTGAAACAAGTGTGTGTGTGTGAAACAAGTGTGTGTGCGTGAAACAAGTGTGTGTGCGTGAAACAAGTGTGTTTGTGTGAAACAAGTGTGTGTGCTTGAAACAAGTGTGTGTGCTTGAAACAAGTGTGTGTGCTTGAAACAGGTGTGTGTGCTTGAAACGAGTGTGTGTGTGAAACAAGTGTGTGTGCTTGAAACAAGTGTGTGTGCTTGAAACAAGTGTGTGTGTGTGAAACAAGTGTGTGTGCTTGAAAGAAGTATGTGTGCTTGAAACAAGTGTGTGTGTGAAACAAGTGTGTGTGCGTGAAACAAGTGTGTGTGCGTGAAACAAGTGTGTGTGCGTGAAACAAGTGTGTGTGTGTGAAACAAGTGTGTGTGTGTGAAACAAGTGTGTGTGCTTGAAACAAGTGTGTGTGTGTGAAACAAGTGTGTGTGTGAAACAAGTGTGTGTGCTTGAAACAAGTGTGTGTGCTTGAAACAAGTGTGCGTGTGTGAAACAAGTGTGTGTGCTTGAAACAGGTGTGTGTGTGTGAAACAGGTGTGTGTGCGTGAAACAAGTGTGTGCGTGTGAAACAAGTATGTGTGCTTGAAACAGGTGTGTGTGTGTGAAACAAGTGTGTGTGTGTGAAACAAATGTGTGTGCTTGAAACAAGTGTGCGTGTGTGAAACAAGTATGTGTGCTTGAAACAGGTGTGTGTGTGTGAAACAAATGTGTGTGCTTGAAACAAGTGTGTGTGCTTGAAACAGGTGTGTGTGCTTGAAACAGGTGTGTGTGCGTGAAACAAGTGTGTGTGCGTGAAACAGGTGTGTGTGTGTGAAACAAGTGTGTGTGTGTGAAACAAGTGTGTGTGCATGAAACAAGTGTGTGTGCTTGAAACAAGTGTGTGTGTGTGAAACAAGTGTGTGTGCTTGAAAGAAGTATGTGTGCTTGAAACAAGTGTGTGTGTGAAACAAGTGTGTGTGCGTGAAACAAGTGTGTGTGCGTGAAACAAGTGTGTGTGCGTGAAACAAGTGTGTGTGTGTGAAACAAGTGTGTGTGTGTGAAACAAGTGTGTGTGCTTGAAACAAGTGTGTGTGTGTGAAACAAGTGTGTGTGTGTGAAACAAGTGTGTGTGCTTGAAACAAGTGTGTGTGCTTGAAACAAGTGTGCGTGTGTGAAACAAGTGTGTGTGCTTGAAACAGGTGTGTGTGTGTGAAACAAGTATGTGTGCTTGAAACAGGTGTGTGTGTGTGAAACAAGTGTGTGTGTGTGAAACAAATGTGTGTGCTCGAAACAAGTGTGCGTGTGTGAAACAAGTATGTGTGCTTGAAACAGGTGTGTGTGTGTGAAACAAGTGTGTGTGCTTGAAACAAGTGTGTGTGCTTGAAACAGGTGTGTGTGCTTGAAACAGGTGTGTGTGCGTGAAACAAGTGTGTGTGTGTGAAACAAGTATGTGTGCTTGAAACAAGTGTTTGTGTGTGAAACAAGTATGTGTGCTTGAAACAAGTGTGCGTGTGTGAAACAAGTATGTGTCCTTGAAACAGGTGTGTGTGTGAAACAAGTGTGTGTGTGAAACAAGTGTGTGTGTGTGTGAAACAAGTGTGTGTGCTTGAAACAAGTGTGTGTGCTTGAAACAAGTTTGCGTGTGTGAAACAAGTTTGTGTGCTTGAAACAAGTGTGTGTGCTTGAAACAGGTGTGTGTGCTTGAAACAGGTGTGTGTGCGTGAAACAAGTGTGTGTGTGTGAAACAAGTGTGTGTGTGTGAAACAAGTGTGTGTGTGTGAAACAAGTGTGTGTGCTTGAAACAAGTGTGTGTGCGTGAAACAAGTGTGTGTGCTTGAAACAAGTGTGTGTGCGTGAAACAAGTGTGTGTGCTTGAAACAAGTGTGTGTGTGTGAAACAAGTGTGTGTGCTTGAAACAAGTGTGTGTGTGTGAAACAAGTGTCTGTGTGTGAAACAAGTATGTGTGTGTGAAACAAGTGTGTGTGCTTGAAACAAGTGTGTGTGCGTGAAACAAGTGTGTGTGCTTGAAACAAGTGTGTGTGCTTGAAACAAGTGTGTGTGCTTGAAACAAGTGTGTGTGTGTGAAACAAGTGTGTGTGCTTGAAACAAGTTTGTGTGCTTGAAACAAGTGTGTGTGCTTGAAACAAGTGTGTGTGTGTGAAACAAGTGTGTGTGCTTAAAGAAGTGTGTGTGCTTGAAACAAGTGTGTGTGTGTGAAACAAGTGTGTGTGTGTGAAACAAGTGTGTGTGCGTGAAACAAGTGTGTGTGTGTGAAACAAGTGTGTGTGCGTGAAACAAGTGTGTGTGCGTGAAACAAGTGTGTGTGCGTGAAACAAGTGTGTTTGTGTGAAACAAGTGTGTGTGCTTGAAACAAGTGTGTGTGCTTGAAACAAGTGTGTGTGCTTGAAACAGGTGTGTGTGCTTGAAACAAGTGTGTGTGTGAAACAAGTGTGTGTGCTTGAAACAAGTGTGTGTGCTTGAAACAAGTGTGTGTGTGTGAAACAAGTGTGTGTGCTTGAAAGAAGTATGTGTGCTTGAAACAAGTGTGTGTGTGAAACAAGTGTGTGTGCGTGAAACAAGTGTGTGTGCGTGAAACAAGTGTGTGTGCATGAAACAAGTGTGTGTGTGTGAAACAAGTGTGTGTGTGTGAAACAAGTGTGTGTGCTTGAAACAAGTGTGTGTGTGTGAAACAAGTGTGTGCGTGAAACAAGTGTGTGTGCGTGAAACAAGTGTGTGTGTGTGAAACAAGTGTGTGTGTGTGAAACAAGTGTGTGTGCTTGAAACAAGTGTGTTTGTGTGAAACAAGTGTGTGTGTGTGAAACAAGTGTGTGTGCTTGAAACAAGTGTGTGTGCTTGAAACAAGTGTGCGTGTGTGAAACAAGTGTGTGTGCTTGAAACAGGTGTGTGTGTGTGAAACAAGTATGTGTGCTTGAAACAGGTGTGTGTGTGTGAAACAAGTGTGTGTGTGAAACAAATGTGTGTGCTCGAAACAAGTGTGCGTGTGTGAAACAAGTATGTGTGCTTGAAACAGGTGTGTGTGTGTGAAACAAGTGTGTGTGCTTGAAACAAGTGTGTGTGCTTGAAACAGGTGTGTGTGCTTGAAACAGGTGTGTGTGCGTGAAACAAGTGTGTGTGTGTGAAACAAGTATGTGTGCTTGAAACAAGTGTGTGTGTGTGAAACAAGTATGTGTGCTTGAAACAAGTGTGCGTGTGTGAAACAAGTATGTGTCCTTGAAACAGGTGTGTGTGTGAAACAAGTGTGTGTGTGAAACAAGTGTGTGTGTGTGTGAAACAAGTGTGTGTGCTTGAAACAAGTGTGTGTGCTTGAAACAAGTTTGCGTGTGTGAAACAAGTGTGTGTGCTTGAAACAAGTGTGTGTGCTTGAAACAGGTGTGTGTGCTTGAAACAGGTGTGTGTGCGTGAAACAAGTGTGTGTGTGTGAAACAAGTGTGTGTGTGTGAAACAAGTGTGTGTGTGTGAAACAAGTGTGTGTGCTTGAAACAAGTGTGTGTGCGTGAAACAAGTGTGTGTGCTTGAAACAAGTGTGTGTGCGTGAAACAAGTGTGTGTGCTTGAAACAGGTGTGTGTGCTTGAAACAAGTGTGTGTGTGTGAAACAAGTGTGTGTGCTTGAAACAAGTTTGTGTGCTTGAAACAAGTGTGTGTGCTTGAAACAAGTGTGTGTGTGTGAAACAAGTGTGTGTGCTTAAAGAAGTGTGTGTGCTTGAAACAAGTGTGTGTGTGTGAAACAAGTGTGTGTGTGTGAAACAAGTGTGTGTGCGTGAAACAAGTGTGTGTGTGTGAAACAAGTGTGTGTGCGTGAAACAAGTGTGTGTGCGTGAAACAAGTGTGTGTGCGTGAAACAAGTGTGTTTGTGTGAAACAAGTGTGTGTGCTTGAAACAAGTGTGTGTGCTTGAAACAAGTGTGTGTGCTTGAAACAGGTGTGTGTGCTTGAAACAAGTGTGTGTGTGAAACAAGTGTGTGTGCTTGAAACAAGTGTGTGTGCTTGAAACAAGTGTGTGTGTGTGAAACAAGTGTGTGTGCTTGAAACAAGTGTGTGTGTGTGAAACAAGTGTGTGCGTGAAACAAGTGTGTGTGCGTGAAACAAGTGTGTGTGTGTGAAACAAGTGTGTGTGTGTGAAACAAGTGTGTGTGCTTGAAACAAGTGTGTTTGTGTGAAACAAGTGTGTGTGTGTGAAACAAGTGTGTGTGCTTGAAACAAGTGTGTGTGCTTGAAACAAGTGTGCGTGTGTGAAACAAGTGTGTGTGCTTGAAACAGGTGTGTGTGTGTGAAACAAGTATGTGTGCTTGAAACAGGTGTGTGTGTGTGAAACAAGTGTGTGTGTGTGAAACAAATGTGTGTGCTCGAAACAAGTGTGCGTGTGTGAAACAAGTATGTGTGCTTGAAACAGGTGTGTGTGTGTGAAACAAGTGTGTGTGCTTGAAACAAGTGTGTGTGCTTGAAACAGGTGTGTGTGCTTGAAACAGGTGTGTGTGCGTGAAACAAGTGTGTGTGTGTGAAACAAGTATGTGTGCTTGAAACAAGTGTGTGTGTGTGAAACAAGTATGTGTGCTTGAAACAAGTGTGCGTGTGTGAAACAAGTATGTGTCCTTGAAACAGGTGTGTGTGTGAAACAAGTGTGTGTGTGAAACAAGTGTGTGTGTGTGTGAAACAAGTGTGTGTGCTTGAAACAAGTGTGTGTGCTTGAAACAAGTTTGCGTGTGTGAAACAAGTGTGTGTGCTTGAAACAAGTGTGTGTGCTTGAAACAGGTGTGTGTGCTTGAAACAGGTGTGTGTGCGTGAAACAAGTGTGTGTGTGTGAAACAAGTGTGTGTGTGTGAAACAAGTGTGTGTGTGTGAAACAAGTGTGTGTGCTTGAAACAAGTGTGTGTGCGTGAAACAAGTGTGTGTGCTTGAAACAAGTGTGTGTGCGTGAAACAAGTGTGTGTGCTTGAAACAGGTGTGTGTGCTTGAAACAAGTGTGTGTGTGTGAAACAAGTGTGTGTGCTTGAAACAAGTTTGTGTTCTTGAAACAAGTGTGTGTGCTTGAAACAAGTGTGTGTGTGTGAAACAAGTGTGTGTGCTTAAAGAAGTGTGTGTGCTTGAAACAAGTGTGTGTGTGTGAAACAAGTGTGTGTGTGTGAAACAAGTGTGTGTGCGTGAAACAAGTGTGTGTGTGTGAAACAAGTGTGTGTGCGTGAAACAAGTGTGTGTGCGTGAAACAAGTGTGTGTGCGTGAAACAAGTGTGTTTGTGTGAAACAAGTGTGTGTGCTTGAAACAAGTGTGTGTGCTTGAAACAAGTGTGTGTGCTTGAAACAGGTGTGTGTGCTTGAAACAAGTGTGTGTGTGAAACAAGTGTGTGTGCTTGAAACAAGTGTGTGTGCTTGAAACAAGTGTGTGTGTGTGAAACAAGTGTGTGTGCTTGAAAGAAGTATGTGTGCTTGAAACAAGTGTGTGTGTGAAACAAGTGTGTGTGCGTGAAACAAGTGTGTGTGCGTGAAACAAGTGTGTGTGCGTGAAACAAGTGTGTGTGTGTGAAACAAGTGTGTGTGTGTGAAACAAGTGTGTGTGCTTGAAACAAGTGTGTGTGTGTGAAACAAGTGTGTGTGTGAAACAAGTGTGTGTGCTTGAAACAAGTGTGTGTGCTTGAAACAAGTGTGCGTGTGTGAAACAAGTGTGTGTGCTTGAAACAGGTGTGTGTGTGTGAAACAAGTATGTGTGCTTGAAACAAGTGTGTGTGCTTGAAACAAGTGTGCGTGTGTGAAACAAGTGTGTGTGCTTGAAACAGGTGTGTGTGTGTGAAACAAGTGTGTGTGTGTGAAACAAATGTGTGTGCTTGAAACAAGTGTGCGTGTGTGAAACAAGTGTGTGCTTGAAACAAGTGTGCGTGTGTGAAACAAGTATGTGTGCTTGAAACAGGTGTGTGTGTGTGAAACAAGTGTGTGTGTGTGAAACAAATGTGTGTGCTTGAAACAAGTGTGCGTGTGTGAAACAAGTATGTGTGCTTGAAACAGGTGTGTGTGTGTGAAACAAGTGTGTGTGCTTGAAACAAGTGTGTGTGCTTGAAACAGGTGTGTGTGCTTGAAACAGGTGTGTGTGCGTGAAACAAGTGTGTGCGTGTGAAACAAGTATGTGTGCTTGAAACAAGTGTGTGTGTGTGAAACAAGTATGTGTGCTTGAAACAAGTGTGCGTGTGTGAAACAAGTATGTGTCCTTGAAACAGGTGTGTGTGTGTGAAACAAGTGTGTGTGTGTGAAACAAGTGTGTGTGCATGAAACAAGTGTGTGTGCTTGAAACAAGTGTGTGTGTGTGAAACAAGTGTGTGTGCTTGAAAGAAGTATGTGTGCTTGAAACAAGTGTGTGTGTGAAACAAGTGTGTGTGCGTGAAACAAGTGTGTGTGCGTGAAACAAGTGTGTGTGCGTGAAACAAGTTTGTGTGTGTGAAACAAGTGTGTGTGTGTGAAACAAGTGTGTGTGCTTGAAACAAGTGTGTGTGTGTGAAACAAGTGTGTGTGTGTGAAACAAGTGTGTGTGCTTGAAACAAGTGTGTGTGCTTGAAACAAGTGTGCGTGTGTGAAACAAGTGTGTGTGCTTGAAACAGGTGTGTGTGTGTGAAACAAGTATGTGTGCTTGAAACAAGTGTGCGTGTGTGAAACAAGTATGTGTGCTTGAAACAGGTGTGTGTGTGTGAAACAAGTGTGTGTGTGTGAAACAAATGTGTGTAAATGAAACAAGTGTGCGTGTGTGAAACAAGTATGTGTGCTTGAAACAGGTGTGTGTGTGTGAAACAAGTGTGTGTGCTTGAAACAAGTGTGTGTGCTTGAAACAGGTGTGTGTGCTTGAAACAGGTGTGCGTGTGTGAAACAAGTGTGTGTGCGTGAAACAAGTGTGTGTGTGTGAAACAAGTATGTGTGCTTGAAACAAGTGTGTGTGTGTGAAACAAGTGTGTGTGTGTGAAACAAGTATGTGTGCTTGAAACAAGTGTGTGTGTGTGAAACAAGTATGTGTGCTTGAAACAAGTGTGCGTGTGTGAAACAAGTATGTGTCCTTGAAACAGGTGTGTGTGTGAAACAAGTGTGTGTGTGAAACAAGTGTGTGTGTGTGAAACAGGTGTGTGTGCTTGAAACAAGTGTGTGTGCGTGAAACAAGTGTGTGTGTGTGAAACAAGTATGTGTGCTTGAAACAAGTGTGTGTGTGTGAAACAAGTATGTGTGCTTGAAACAAGTGTGCGTGTGTGAAACAAGTATGTGTCCTTGAAACAGGTGTGTGTGTGAAACAAGTGTGTGTGTGAAACAAGTGTGTGTGTGTGAAACAAGTGTGTGTGCTTGAAACAAGTGTGTGTGCTTGAAACAAGTTTGCGTGTGTGAAACAAGTGTGTGTGCTTGAAACAAGTGTGTGTGCTTGAAACAGGTGTGTGTGCTTGAAACAAGTGTGTGTGCGTGAAACAAGTGTGTGTGTGTGAAACAAGTGTGTGTGTGTGAAACAAGTGTGTGTGTGTGAAACAAGTGTGTGTGCTTGAAACAAGTGTGTGTGCGTGAAACAAGTGTGTGTGCTTGAAACAAGTGTGTGTGCGTGAAACAAGTGTGTGTGCTTGAAACAGGTGTGTGTGCTTGAAACAAGTGTGTGTGTGTGAAACAAGTGTGTGTGCTTGAAACAAGTTTGTGTGCTTGAAACAAGTGTGTGTGCTTGAAACAAGTGTGTGTGTGTGAAACAAGTGTGTGTGCTTAAAGAAGTGTGTGTGCTTGAAACAAGTGTGTGTGTGTGAAACAAGTGTGTGTGTGTGAAACAAGTGTGTGTGCGTGAAACAAGTGTGTGTGTGTGAAACAAGTGTGTGTGCGTGAAACAAGTGTGTGTGCGTGAAACAAGTGTGTGTGCTTGAAACAAGTGTGTGTGTGTGAAACAAGTGTGTGTGCTTGAAACAAGTGTGTGTGCGTGAAACAAGTGTGTGCGCTTGAAACAAGTGTGTGTGCGTGAAACAAGTGTGTGTGCTTGAAACAGGTGTGTGTGCTTGAAACAAGTGTGTGTGTGTGAAACAAGTGTGTGTGCTTGAAACAAGTGTGTGTGCTTGAAACAAGTGTGTGTGCTTGAAACAAGTGTGTGTGTGTGAAACAAGTGTGTGTGCTTAAAGAAGTGTGTGTGCTTGAAACAAGTGTGTGTGTGTGAAACAAGTGTGTGTGTGTGAAACAAGTGTGTGTGCTTGAAACAAGTGTGTGTGCTTGAAACAAGTGTGTGTGCGTGAAACAAGTGTGTGTGTGTGAAACAAGTGTGTGTGCTTGAAACAAGTGTGTGTGCTTGAAACAAGTGTGTGTTCGTGAAACAAGTGTGTGTGTGTGAAACAAGTGTGTGTGCGTGAAACAAGTGTGTGTGCGTGAAACAAGTGTGTGTGCTTGAAACAAGTGTGTGTGTGTGAAACAAGTGTGTGTGCTTGAAACAAGTATGTGTGCTTGAAACAAGTGTGTTTGTGTGAAACAAGTGTGTGTGCGTGAAACAAGTGTGTGTGCGTGAAACAAGTGTGTGTGTGTAAAACAAGTGTGTGTGCTTGAAACAAGTGTGTGTTCTTGAAACAAGTGTGTGTGTGAAACAAGTGTGTGTGCTTGAAACAAGTGTGTGTGCTTGAAACAAGTGTGTGTATGTGAAACAAGTGTGTGTGCTTGAAAGAAGTATGTGTGCTTGAAACAAGTGTGTGTGCTTGAAACAAGTGTGTGTGCGTGAAACAAGTGTGTGTGCTTGAAACAAGTGTGTGTGCGTGAAACAAGTGTTTGTGTGTGAAACAAGTGTGTGTGCTTGAAACAAGTGTGTGTGCGTGAAACAAGTGTTTGTGCTTGAAACAAGTGTGTGTGCGTGAAACAAGTGTGTGTGCTTGAAACAGGTGTGTGTGCTTGAAACAAGTGTGTGTGTGTGAAACAAGTGTGTGTGCTTGAAACAAGTGTGTGTGCTTGAAACAAGTGTGTGTGCTTGAAACAAGTGTGTGTGTGTGAAACAAGTGTGTGTGCTTAAAGAAGTGTGTGTGCTTGAAACAAGTGTGTGTGTGTGAAACAAGTGTGTGCGTGTGAAACAAGTGTGTGTGCGTGAAACAAGTGTGTGTGCTTGAAACAGGTGTGTGTGCTTGAAACAAGTGTGTGTGTGTGAAACAAGTGTGTGTGCTTGAAACAAGTGTGTGTGCTTGAAACAAGTGTGTGTGTGTGAAACAAGTGTGTGTGCTTAAAGAAGTGTGTGTGCTTGAAACAAGTGTGTGTGTGTGAAACAAGTGTGTGTGTGTGAAACAAGTGTGTGTGCTTGAAACAAGTG
>NC_141821.1:195000-200000 GCF_982586985.1 Callionymus lyra | reverse complement strand
TCCAGGAAGATCAACAGACGCTGAGAAAGACTTCATTATCGCAGGTGATTAAAGTGTGACGCGTGAGAAGCTCATGTTAGAGAAACATTATCATGTTGATCACATGACTCTTCCAGGGAAGCATGTCTGCAGGTTGTGAACAAGGTTGAGCTGATGTTTCCAGAGAAAACAATACTCCACACATGTAATTACTCAGGAGGATTCCTAGTATTCTTTGTATAATTAGTGCGTGAGGCTCAGTGGTTTTATCAGCTTTACAGTAAAACTACACAAGACTCTTGTGCACGTGAGGCTTCGTACTCAGGAGCATAATGCAGTAATACTACGAAGCCTCACGGAGTAATACTATGAACTCTCATGGAGTGATACTATGAACCCTCATGGAGTAATACTATGAACCCTTATGGAGTAATACTACAAAACATCATGCAGTAATACTATTAACCCTCATGGAGTAATACTAAAAAACATCATTGAGTAATACTATGCACCCTCATAGATTAATACTCCAAAACATCATTGACTAATACTATGAACCCTCATGGATTTATACTCCAAAACATCATTGAGTAATACTATGAACCCTCATGGAGTAATATTAAAAAACATCATCCAGTAATAATATGAACCCTCACGGAGTAATACTACCAAACTTTATGGAGTAATACTAAAAAACATCATGGAGTAATACTATGAACCTTCAAGAATTAATACTTTGAACCCTCATGGAGTAATACTTTGAACCCTCATGAAGTAATACTACCTGACATCAGTAGTAATACTTAGTAGTGTCTCTTCTAAAGTGATCTACAGACGACAAGAACGAGATGAAACTGAAAAAACTTCTTTATAATAATGATAATATATAATAAATGTTTCAAGGTTATCAATAAAGAGTATTGAGGTCATCAATAAAGAGTATTGAGGTCATCAATAAAGAGTATTGAGGTCATCAATAAAGAGTATTGATGTCATCAATAAAGAGTATTGATGACATCAATAAAGAGTATTGAGGTCATCAATAAAGAGTATTGATGTCATCAATAAAGAGTATTGAGGTCATCAATAAAGAGTATTGATGACATCAATAAAGAGTATTGAAGTCATCAATAAAAAGTATTGAGGTCATCAATAAAGAGTATTGAAGTCATCAATAAAAAGTATTGAGGTCATCAATAAAGAGTATTGATGTCATCAATAAAGAGTATTGATGTCATCAATAAAGAGTATTGAGGTCATCAATAAAGAGTATTGATGTCATCAATAAAGAGTATTGATGTCATCAATAAAGAGTATTGATGTCATCAATAAAGAGTATTGATGTCATCAATAAAGAGTATTGAGGTCATCAATAAAGAGTATTGAGGTCATCAATAAAGAGTATTGATGTCATCAATAAAGAGTATTGATGTCATCAATAAAGAGTATTGAAGTCATCAATAAAGAGTATTGAGGTCATCAATAAAGAGTATTGATGTCATCAATAAAGAGTATTGATGTCATCAATAAAGAGTATTGAAGTCATCAATAAAGAGTATTGAGGTCATCAATAAAGAGTATTGAGGTCATCAATAAAGAGTATTGATGTCATCAATAAAGAGTATTGATGTCATCAATAAAGAGTATTGAGGTCATCAATAAAGAGTATTGATGTCATCAATAAAGAGTATTGATGACCTCAATAAAGAGTATTGAGGTCATCAATAAAGAGTATTGAGGTCATCAATAAAGAGTATTGAGGTCATCAATAAAGAGTATTGAGGTCATCAATAAAGAGTATTGATGACATCAATAAAGAGTATTGATGTCATCAATAAAGAGTATTGAGGTCATCAATAAAGAGTATTGAAGTCATCAATAAAGAGTATTGAGGTCATCAATAAAGAGTATTGATGACATCAATAAAGAGTATTGATGTCATCAATAAAGAGTATTGAAGTCATCAATAAAGAGTATTGATGTCATCAATAAAGAGTATTGAAGTCATCAATAAAGAGTATTGATGTCATCAATAAAGAGTATTGAAGTCATCAATAAAGAGTATTGATGTCATCAATAAAGAGTATTGAGGTCATCAATAAAGAGTATTGAGGTCATCAATAAAGAGTATTGATGTCATCAATAAAGAGTATTGAGGTCATCAATAAAGAGTATTGAGGTCATCAATAAAGAGTATTGATGTCATCAATAAAGAGTATTGAGGTCATCAATAAAGAGTATTGAGGTCATCAATAAAGAGTATTGATGTCATCAATAAAGAGTATTGATGTCATCAATAAAGAGTATTGAGGTCATCAATAAAGAGTATTGATGTCATCAATAAAGAGTATTGAGGTCATCAATAAAGAGTATTGATGTCATCAATAAAGAGTATTGAGGTCATCAATAAAGAGTATTGATGTCATCAATAAAGAGTATTGATGTCATCAATAAAGAGTATTGAGGTCATCAATAAAGAGTATTGATGTCATCAATAAAGAGTATTGATGACCTCAATAAAGAGTATTGAGGTCATCAATAAAGAGTATTGAGGTCATCAATAAAGAGTATTGAGGTCATCAATAAAGAGTATTGAGGTCATCAATAAAGAGTATTGATGACATCAATAAAGAGTATTGATGTCATCAATAAAGAGTATTGAGGTCATCAATAAAGAGTATTGAAGTCATCAATAAAGAGTATTGAGGTCATCAATAAAGAGTATTGATGACATCAATAAAGAGTATTGATGACATCAATAAAGAGTATTGATGTCATCAATAAAGAGTATTGAAGTCATCAATAAAGAGTATTGATGTCATCAATAAAGAGTATTGAAGTCATCAATAAAGAGTATTGATGTCATCAATAAAGAGTATTGAAGTCATCAATAAAGAGTATTGATGTCATCAATAAAGAGTATTGAGGTCATCAATAAAGAGTATTGAGGTCATCAATAAAGAGTATTGATGTCATCAATAAAGAGTATTGAGGTCATCAATAAAGAGTATTGAGGTCATCAATAAAGAGTATTGATGTCATCAATAAAGAGTATTGAGGTCATCAATAAAGAGTATTGATGTCATCAATAAAGAGTATTGAGGTCATCAATAAAGAGTATTGATGTCATCAATAAAGAGTATTGATGTCATCAATAAAGAGTATTGAGGTCATCAATAAAGAGTATTGATGTCATCAATAAAGAGTATTGAGGTCATCAATAAAGAGTATTGATGTCATCAATAAAGAGTATTGAGGTCATCAATAAAGAGTATTGAGGTCATCAATAAAGAGTATTGATGTCATCAATAAAGAGTATTGAGGTCATCAATAAAGAGTATTGATGTCATCAATAAAGAGTATTGAGGTCTTCAATAAAGAGTATTGAAGTCATCAATAAAGAGTATTGATGTCATCAATAAAGAGTATTGAGGTCATCAATAAAGAGTATTGAAGTCATCAATAAAGAGTATTGAGGTCATCAATAAAGAGTATTGAGGTCATCAATAAAGAGTATTGAAGTCATCAATAAAGAGTATTGATGTCATCAATAAAGAGTATTGAGGTCATCAATAAAGAGTATTGAAGTCATCAATAAAGAGTATTGAGGTGAAACCGACGCGACACCTTCAGTCACTTATCTCTCCTCAGCAAGTGAGTCCATTACCGAGCGATCTCATCATGACCTTCTGAGAAGGACATCCTGAGATAACGTCTTATCAGTCGTGGCTATTACGCAGCAGACGTTCTGCACTAATAGATTCGACTCATTTTCATGTTCTTTCTCCACTTCTGTCTTCCTGGACTTGATGTTGCTCTGGAGCTCCAGCTGTGACTGATGGCAGCAGAACATCTCAGTAATGGCTCAGAAGCACTTAGTGGAGAAGACACGAGAACTTCATAAACAAGTGGAACAAATGTCTCAATAATGTTGATCAGATTTATAAACATAAGTCATTTGTATTTATATAGTGCTCTCCAGACCAGGGTCACAAAGGAGCCAGAAGAGGCAGTCATGGAATAGATCAACCATGAGAGACTTAGTTTGAGCTGAAAAGATTTATGAAGGAGCAATCTGAGGAGGTTTGAGATCTGAGGAGGTTTGAGATCTGAGGAGGTTTGAGATCTGAGGAGGTTTGAGATCTGAGGAGGTTTGAGATCTGAGGAGGTTTGAGATCTGAGGAGGTTTGAGATCTGAGGAGGTTTGAGATCTGAGGAGGTTTGAGATCTGAGGAGGTTTGAGATCTGAGGAGGTTTGAGATCTGAGCAGGTTTGAGAACTGAGCAGGTTTGAGATCTGAGCAGGTTTGAGATCTGAGGAGGTTTGAGATCTGAGCAGGTTTGAGATCTGAGGAGGTTTGAGATCTGAGCAGGTTTGAGATCTGAGCAGGTTTGAGATCTGAGGAGGTTTGAGATCTGAGCAGGTTTGAGATCTGAGGAGGTTTGAGATCTGAGGAGGTTTGAGATCTGAGGAGGTTTGAGATCTGAGCAGGTTTGAGAACTGAGCAGGTTTGAGATCTGAGGAGGTTTGAGATCTGAGGAGGTTTGAGATCTGAGGAGGTTTGAGATCTGAGGAGGTTTGAGATCTGAGGAGGTTTGAGATCTGAGGAGGTTTGAGATCTGAGCAGGTTTGAGAACTGAGCAGGTTTGAGATCTGAGCAGGTTTGAGAACTGAGCAGGTTTGAGATCTGAGGAGGTTTGAGATCTGAGTACGAGGTCCACCACCAGGACCATTACAACCTGGCCTGAAGATGCACTCCCCAAGCTGCAGGTCTGTTTCATTGAGACTGACTGGGACCTTTTCCAACATCAGGAGGTGGAAACTATCACTAGTACTGAACTGGAATATATCAAGTTCTGCATCAGTCATGTTTCCCAACCAGAGATCCTGGCTGACCCGTCAGGTTCGGATGCTCCTCAAGACCCACGATGTTGCCTTCAGGTCCGGAGATGAAGCCCTATATGGAACTGCTCGAGCGGACCTGGAGAGAGGCATTAAAAAGCCAAAGCGGACCAGAAGAG